>NC_136703.1:3043140-3068140 GCF_947650265.1 Symphodus melops
GCGCAGCGGAAGCGTGCTGGGCCCATAACCCAGAGGTCGATGGATCGAAACCATCCTCTGCTAGCACAGTTTTCCAGCTGTAAAATTGCATTTCTTACAGACCACTGTCATTCTGTCTGCAACATCTGTACTCAAACAGAAGTTGTCAATCAAAAGGCGTAACCCAGAAAACACTGCTCCCGTCTTCCTGAGAAGGAACTCATTGCGACACTGTGATTGCAGTCAACTACTTCTTGATAACATCACACAGCTTTCCCACACCTCATCCATGGTTTCTGATGCAAACTGAGCTCATCCATGGTTTCTGTTGGACAGTGTGAATGCATTCAACCAACTGCTCTGACAGTTGGACTGTGTGATTGCAGTCAACTACATCTTGACAATGTTAGTGTAGATGAGATCTGGGGATATGTCTTTGCCCACACCTGCGACATACTGTATTGAAGTAGGATGGTTCAGCAAAGTGAGTATATCCATGGTTTCTGTTGGACAATGTGAATGAAGTCATTCAACTGCTCTGTCTTTAGAAGGTATTGTAATGGCATTTGTAAGCACCTATTATGACTCCCATGTCGTTGCTTTGTTTTGGAACTACCTGTTTGTGGAGAGAACTGACAAAGGAAGACCCTGTGAAGCCCCAGTGGCCTAATGGATAAGGCACTGGCCTCCTAAGCCAGGGATTGTGGGTTCGAGTCCCATCTGGGGTGGCTTCCAGCAGAGTGGCGCAGCGGAAGCGTGCTGGGCCCATAACCCAGAGGTCGATGGATCGAAACCATCCTCTGCTAGCACAGTTTTCCAGCTGTAAAATTGCTTTTCTTACAGACCACTGCCATTCTGTCTGCAACATCTGTACTCAAACAGAAGTTGTCAATCAAAAGGCCTAACCCAAACAAGACTGCTCCCATCCTCCTGAGAAGTATATCACTGCGACACTGTGATTTCAGTCAACTACTTCTTGATAACGTCACACAGCTTTCCCACACCTCATCCATGGTTTCTGACGCAAACTGAGCTCATCCATGGTTTCTGTTGGACAGTGTGAATGCATTCAACCAACTGCTCTGACAGTTGGACTGTGTGATTGCAGTCAACTACATCTTGACAATGTTAGTGTAGATGAGATCTGGGGATATGTCTTTGCCCACACCTGCGACATACTGTATTGAAGTAGGATGGTTCAGCAAAGTGAGTATATCCATGGTTTCTGACGCAAACTGAGCACATCCATGGTTTCTGTTGGACAGTGTGATTGCAGTCAACTACATCTTGACAATGTTTGTGTCGATGAGATCTGGGGATATGTCTTTGCCCACACCTGCGACATACTGTATTGAAGTAGGATGGTTCAGCAAAGTGAGTATATCCATGGTTTCTGTTGGACAGTGTGAATGAAGTCATTCAACTGCTCTGTCTTTAGAAGGTATTGTAATGGCATTTGTAAGCACCTATTATGACTCCCATGTCGTTGCTTTGTTTTGGAACTACCTGTTTGTGGAGAGAACTGACAAAGGAAGGCCCTGTGAAGCCCCAGTGGCCTAATGGATAAGGCACTGGCCTCCTAAGCCAGGGATTGTGGGTTCGAGTCCCATCTGGAGTGGCTTCCAGCAGAGTGGCGCAGCGGAAGCGTGCTGGGCCCATAACCCAGAGGTCGATGGATCGAAACCATCCTCTGCTAGCACAGTTTTCCAGCTGTAAAATTGCTTTTCTTACAGACCACTGTCATTCTGTCTGCAACATCTTTACTCAAACAGAAGTTGTCAATCAAAAGGCCTAACCCAAACAAGACTGCTCCCATCCTCCTGAGAAGTATATCACTGCGACACTGTGATTTCAGTCAACTACTTCTTGATAACGTCACACAGCTTTCCCACACCTCATCCATGGTTTCTGACGCAAACTGAGCTCATCCATGGTTTCTGTTGGACAGTGTGAATGCATTCAACCAACTGCTCTGACAGTTGGACTGTGTGATTGCAGTCAACTACATCTTGACAATGTTTGTGTCGATGAGATCTGGGGATATGTCTTGGCCCACACCTGCGACATACTGTATTGAAGTAGGATGGTTCAGCAACCTGAGCTCATCCATGGTTTCTGTTGGACAGTGTGAATGAAGTCATTCCACTGCTCTGACTTTAGAAGGTATTGTAATGGCATTTGTAAGCACCTATTATGACTCCCATGTCGTTGCTTTGTTGTGGAACTCCCTGTTTGAGGAGAGAACTGACAAAAACAGACCCTGTGAAGCCCCAGTGGCCTAATGGATAAGGCACTGGCCTCCTAAGCCAGGGATTGTGGGTTCAAGTCCCATCTGGGGTGGCTTCCAGCAGAGTGGCGCAGCGGAAGCGTGCTGGGCCCATAACCCAGAGGTCGATGGATCGAAACCATCCTCTGCTAGCACAGTTTTCCAGCTGTAAAATTGCTTTTCTTACAGACCACTGCCATTCTGTCTGCAACATCTGTACTCAAACAGAAGTTGTCAATCAAAAGGCCTAACCCAAACAAGACTGCTCCCATCCTCCTGAGAAGTATATCACTGCGACACTGTGATTTCAGTCAACTACTTCTTGATAACGTCACACAGCTTTCCCACACCTCATCCATGGTTTCTGACGCAAACTGAGCTCATCCATGGTTTCTGTTGGACAGTGTGAATGCATTCAACCAACTGCTCTGACAGTTAGACTGTGTGATTGCAGTCAACTACATCTTGACAATGTTAGTGTAGATGAGATCTGGGGATATGTCTTTGCCCACACCTGCGACATACTGTATTGAAGTAGGATGGTTCAGCAAAGTGAGTATATCCATGGTTTCTGACGCAAACTGAGCACATCCATGGTTTCTGTTGGACAGTGTGATTGCAGTCAACTACATCTTGACAATGTTTGTGTCGATGAGATCTGGGGATATGTCTTTGCCCACACCTGCGACATACTGTATTGAAGTAGGATGGTTCAGCAAAGTGAGTATATCCATGGTTTCTGTTGGACAGTGTGAATGAAGTCATTCAACTGCTCTGTCTTTAGAAGGTATTGTAATGGCATTTGTAAGCACCTATTATGACTCCCATGTCGTTGCTTTGTTTTGGAACTACCTGTTTGTGGAGAGAACTGACAAAGGAAGGCCCTGTGAAGCCCCAGTGGCCTAATGGATAAGGCACTGGCCTCCTAAGCCAGGGACTGTGGGTTCGAATCCCATCTGGAGTGGCTTCCAGCAGAGTGGCGCAGCGGAAGCGTGCTGGGCCCATAACCCAGAGGTCGATGGATTGAAACCATCCTCTGCTAGCACAGTTTTCCAGCTGTAAAATTGCTTTTCTTACAGACCACTGTCATTCTGTCTGCAACATCTTTACTCAAACAGAAGTTGTCAATCAAAAGGCCTAACCCAAACAAGACTGCTCCCATCCTCCTGAGAAGTATATCACTGCGACACTGTGATTTCAGTCAACTACTTCTTGATAACGTCACACAGCTTTCCCACACCTCATCCATGGTTTCTGACGCAAACTGAGCTCATCCATGGTTTCTGTTGGACAGTGTGAATGCATTCAACCAACTGCTCTGACAGTTGGCCAGTGTGATTGCAGTCAACTACATCTTGACAATGTTTGTGTCGATGAGATCTGGGGATATGTCTTGGCCCACACCTGCGACATACTGTATTGAAGTAGGATGGTTCAGCAACCTGAGCTCATCCATGGTTTCTGTTGGACAGTGTGAATGAAGTCATTCCACTGCTCTGACTTTAGAAGGTATTGTAATGGCATTTGTAAGCACCTATTATGACTCCCATGTCGTTGCTTTGTTGTGGAACTCCCTGTTTGAGGAGAGAACTGACAAAAACAGACCCTGTGAAGCCCCAGTGGCCTAATGGATAAGGCACTGGCCTCCTAAGCCAGGGATTGTGGGTTCAAGTCCCATCTGGGGTGGCTTCCAGCAGAGTGGCGCAGAGGAAGCGTGCTGGGCCCATAACCCAGAGGTCGATGGATCGAAACCATCCTCTGCTAGCACAGTTTTCCAGCTGTAAAATTGCATTTCTTACAGACCACTGTCATTCTGTCTGCAACATCTGTACTCAAACAGAAGTTGTCAATCAAAAGGCGTAACCCAGAAAACACTGCTCCCGTCTTCCTGAGAAGGAACTCATTGCGACACTGTGATTGCAGTCAACTACTTCTTGATAACATCACACAGCTTTCCCACACCTCATCCATGGTTTCTGATGCAAACTGAGCTCATCCATGGTTTCTGTTGGACAGTGTGAATGCATTCAACCAACTGCTCTGACAGTTGGACAGTGTGATTGCAGTCAACTACATCTTGACAATGTTTGTGTCGATGAGATCTGGGGATATGTCTTTGCCCACACCTGCGACATACTGTATTGAAGTAGGATGGTTCAGCAAAGTGAGTATATCCATGGTTTCTGTTGGACAATGTGAATGAAGTCATTCAACTGCTCTGTCTTTAGAAGGTATTGTAATGGCATTTGTAAGCACCTATTATGACTCCCATGTCGTTGCTTTGTTTTGGAACTACCTGTTTGTGGAGAGAACTGACAAAGGAAGGCCCTGTGAAGCCCCAGTGGCCTAATGGATAAGGCACTGGCCTCCTAAGCCAGGGATTGTGGGTTCGAGTCCCATCTGGGGTGGCTTCCAACAGAGTGGCGCAGCGGAAGTGTGCTGGGCCCATAACCCAGAGGTCGATGGATCGAAACCATCCTCTGCTAGCACAGTTTTCCAGCTGTAAAATTGCTTTTCTTACAGACCACTGTCATTCTGTCTGCAACATCTGTACTCAAACAGAAGTTGTCAATCAAAAGGCCTAACCCAAACAAGACTGCTCCCATCCTCCTGAGAAGTATATCACTGCGACACTGTGATTTCAGTCAACTACTTCTTGATAACGTCACACAGCTTTCCCACACCTCATCCATGGTTTCTGACGCAAACTGAGCTCATCCATGGTTTCTGTTGGACAGTCTGAATGCATTCAACCAACTGCTCTGACAGTTGGACAGTGTGATTGCAATTAACTACATCTTGACAATGTTTGTGTCGATGAGATCTGGGGATATGTCTTGGCCCACACCTGCGACATACTGTATTGAAGTAGGATGGTTCAGCAACCTGAGCTCATCCATGGTTTCTGTTGGACAGTGTGAATGAAGTCATTCCACTGCTCTGACTTTAGAAGGTATTGTAATGGCATTTGTAAGCACCTATTATGACTCCCATGTCGTTGCTTTGTTGTGGAACTCCCTGTTTGAGGAGAGAACTGACAAAAACAGACCCTGTGAAGCCCCAGTGGCCTAATGGATAAGGCACTGGCCTCCTAAGCCAGGGATTGTGGGTTCAAGTCCCATCTGGGGTGGCTTCCAGCAGAGTGGCGCAGAGGAAGCGTGCTGGGCCCATAACCCAGAGGTCGATGGATCGAAACCATCCTCTGCTAGCACAGTTTTCCAGCTGTAAAATTGCATTTCTTACAGACCACTGTCATTCTGTCTGCAACATCTGTACTCAAACAGAAGTTGTCAATCAAAAGGCGTAACCCAGAAAACACTGCTCCCGTCTTCCTGAGAAGGAACTCATTGCGACACTGTGATTGCAGTCAACTACTTCTTGATAACATCACACAGCTTTCCCACACCTCATCCATGGTTTCTGATGCAAACTGAGCTCATCCATGGTTTCTGTTGGACAGTGTGAATGCATTCAACCAACTGCTCTGACAGTTGGACTGTGTGATTGCAGTCAACTACATCTTGACAATGTTAGTGTAGATGAGATCTGGGGATATGTCTTTGCCCACACCTGCGACATACTGTATTGAAGTAGGATGGTTCAGCAAAGTGAGTATATCCATGGTTTCTGTTGGACAGTGTGAATGAAGTCATTCAACTGCTCTGTCTTTAGAAGGTATTGTAATGGCATTTGTAAGCACCTATTATGACTCCCATGTCGTTGCTTTGTTTTGGAACTACCTGTTTGTGGAGAGAACTGACAAAGGAAGGCCCTGTGAAGCCCCAGTGGCCTAATGGATAAGGCACTGGCCTCCTAAGCCAGGGATTGTGGGTTCGAGTCCCATCTGGGGTGGCTTCCAACAGAGTGGCGCAGCGGAAGTGTGCTGGGCCCATAACCCAGAGGTCGATGGATCGAAACCATCCTCTGCTAGCACAGTTTTCCAGCTGTAAAATTGCTTTTCTTACAGACCACTGTCATTCTGTCTGCAACATCTGTACTCAAACAGAAGTTGTCAATCAAAAGGCCTAACCCAAACAAGACTGCTCCCATCCTCCTGAGAAGTATATCACTGCGACACTGTGATTTCTGTCAACTACTTCTTGATAACGTCACACAGCTTTCCCACACCTCATCCATGGTTTCTGACGCAAACTGAGCTCATCCATGGTTTCTGTTGGACAGTCTGAATGCATTCAACCAACTGCTCTGACAGTTGGACAGTGTGATTGCAATTAACTACATCTTGACAATGTTTGTGTCGATGAGATCTGGGGATATGTCTTGGCCCACACCTGCGACATACTGTATTGAAGTAGGATGGTTCAGCAACCTGAGCTCATCCATGGTTTCTGTTGGACAGTGTGAATGAAGTCATTCCACTGCTCTGACTTTAGAAGGTATTGTAATGGCATTTGTAAGCACCTATTATGACTCCCATGTCGTTGCTTTGTTGTGGAACTCCCTGTTTGAGGAGAGAACTGACAAAAACAGACCCTGTGAAGCCCCAGTGGCCTAATGGATAAGGCACTGGCCTCCTAAGCCAGGGATTGTGGGTTCAAGTCCCATCTGGGGTGGCTTCCAGCAGAGTGGCGCAGCGGAAGCGTGCTGGGCCCATAACCCAGAGGTCGATGGATCGAAACCATCCTCTGCTAGCACAGTTTTCCAGCTGTAAAATTGCATTTCTTACAGACCACTGTCATTCTGTCTGCAACATCTGTACTCAAACAGAAGTTGTCAATCAAAAGGCGTAACCCAGAAAACACTGCTCCCGTCTTCCTGAGAAGGAACTCATTGCGACACTGTGATTGCAGTCAACTACTTCTTGATAACATCACACAGCTTTCCCACACCTCATCCATGGTTTCTGATGCAAACTGAGCTCATCCATGGTTTCTGTTGGACAGTGTGAATGCATTCAACCAACTGCTCTGACAGTTGGACTGTGTGATTGCAGTCAACTACATCTTGACAATGTTAGTGTAGATGAGATCTGGGGATATGTCTTTGCCCACACCTGCGACATACTGTATTGAAGTAGGATGGTTCAGCAAAGTGAGTATATCCATCGTTTCTGTTGGACAGTGTGAATGAAGTCATTCAACTGCTCTGTCTTTAGAAGGTATTGTAATGGCATTTGTAAGCACCTATTATGACTCCCATGTCGTTGCTTTGTTTTGGAACTACCTGTTTGTGGAGAGAACTGACAAAGGAAGGCCCTGTGAAGCCCCAGTGGCCTAATGGATAAGGCACTGGCCTCCTAAGCCAGGGATTGTGGGTTCGAGTCCCATCTGGGGTGGCTTCCAACAGAGTGGCGCAGCGGAAGTGTGCTGGGCCCATAACCCAGAGGTCGATGGATCGAAACCATCCTCTGCTAGCACAGTTTTCCAGCTGTAAAATTGCTTTTCTTACAGACCACTGTCATTCTGTCTGCAACATCTGTACTCAAACAGAAGTTGTCAATCAAAAGGCCTAACCCAAACAAGACTGCTCCCATCCTCCTGAGAAGTATATCACTGCGACACTGTGATTTCAGTCAACTACTTCTTGATAACGTCACACAGCTTTCCCACACCTCATCCATGGTTTCTGACGCAAACTGAGCTCATCCATGGTTTCTGTTGGACAGTCTGAATGCATTCAACCAACTGCTCTGACAGTTGGACAGTGTGATTGCAATTAACTACATCTTGACAATGTTTGTGTCGATGAGATCTGGGGATATGTCTTGGCCCACACCTGCGACATACTGTATTGAAGTAGGATGGTTCAGCAACCTGAGCTCATCCATGGTTTCTGTTGGACAGTGTGAATGAAGTCATTCCACTGCTCTGACTTTAGAAGGTATTGTAATGGCATTTGTAAGCACCTATTATGACTCCCATGTCGTTGCTTTGTTGTGGAACTCCCTGTTTGAGGAGAGAACTGACAAAAACAGACCCTGTGAAGCCCCAGTGGCCTAATGGATAAGGCACTGGCCTCCTAAGCCAGGGATTGTGGGTTCAAGTCCCATCTGGGGTGGCTTCCAGCAGAGTGGCGCAGAGGAAGCGTGCTGGGCCCATAACCCAGAGGTCGATGGATCGAAACCATCCTCTGCTAGCACAGTTTTCCAGCTGTAAAATTGCATTTCTTACAGACCACTGTCATTCTGTCTGCAACATCTGTACTCAAACAGAAGTTGTCAATCAAAAGGCGTAACCCAGAAAACACTGCTCCCGTCTTCCTGAGAAGGAACTCATTGCGACACTGTGATTGCAGTCAACTACTTCTTGATAACATCACACAGCTTTCCCACACCTCATCCATGGTTTCTGATGCAAACTGAGCTCATCCATGGTTTCTGTTGGACAGTGTGAATGCATTCAACCAACTGCTCTGACAGTTGGACTGTGTGATTGCAGTCAACTACATCTTGACAATGTTAGTGTAGATGAGATCTGGGGATATGTCTTTGCCCACACCTGCGACATACTGTATTGAAGTAGGATGGTTCAGCAAAGTGAGTATATCCATGGTTTCTGTTGGACAGTGTGAATGAAGTCATTCAACTGCTCTGTCTTTAGAAGGTATTGTAATGGCATTTGTAAGCACCTATTATGACTCCCATGTCGTTGCTTTGTTTTGGAACTACCTGTTTGTGGAGAGAACTGACAAAGGAAGACCCTGTGAAGCCCCAGTGGCCTAATGGATAAGGCACTGGCCTCCTAAGCCAGGGATTGTGGGTTCGAGTCCCATCTGGGGTGGCTTCCAACAGAGTGGCGCAGCGGAAGTGTGCTGGGCCCATAACCCAGAGGTCGATGGATCGAAACCATCCTCTGCTAGCACAGTTTTCCAGCTGTAAAATTGCTTTTCTTACAGACCACTGTCATTCTGTCTGCAACATCTGTACTCAAACAGAAGTTGTCAATCAAAAGGCCTAACCCAAACAAGACTGCTCCCATCCTCCTGAGAAGTATATCACTGCGACACTGTGATTTCAGTCAACTACTTCTTGATAACGTCACACAGCTTTCCCACACCTCATCCATGGTTTCTGACGCAAACTGAGCTCATCCATGGTTTCTGTTGGACAGTCTGAATGCATTCAACCAACTGCTCTGACAGTTGGACAGTGTGATTGCAATTAACTACATCTTGACAATGTTTGTGTCGATGAGATCTGGGGATATGTCTTGGCCCACACCTGCGACATACTGTATTGAAGTAGGATGGTTCAGCAACCTGAGCTCATCCATGGTTTCTGTTGGACAGTGTGAATGAAGTCATTCCACTGCTCTGACTTTAGAAGGTATTGTAATGGCATTTGTAAGCACCTATTATGACTCCCATGTCGTTGCTTTGTTGTGGAACTCCCTGTTTGAGGAGAGAACTGACAAAAACAGACCCTGTGAAGCCCCAGTGGCCTAATGGATAAGGCACTGGCCTCCTAAGCCAGGGATTGTGGGTTCAAGTCCCATCTGGGGTGGCTTCCAGCAGAGTGGCGCAGAGGAAGCGTGCTGGGCCCATAACCCAGAGGTCGATGGATCGAAACCATCCTCTGCTAGCACAGTTTTCCAGCTGTAAAATTGCATTTCTTACAGACCACTGTCATTCTGTCTGCAACATCTGTACTCAAACAGAAGTTGTCAATCAAAAGGCGTAACCCAGAAAACACTGCTCCCGTCTTCCTGAGAAGGAACTCATTGCGACACTGTGATTGCAGTCAACTACTTCTTGATAACATCACACAGCTTTCCCACACCTCATCCATGGTTTCTGATGCAAACTGAGCTCATCCATGGTTTCTGTTGGACAGTGTGAATGCATTCAACCAACTGCTCTGACAGTTGGACTGTGTGATTGCAGTCAACTACATCTTGACAATGTTAGTGTAGATGAGATCTGGGGATATGTCTTTGCCCACACCTGCGACATACTGTATTGAAGTAGGATGGTTCAGCAAAGTGAGTATATCCATGGTTTCTGTTGGACAGTGTGAATGAAGTCATTCAACTGCTCTGTCTTTAGAAGGTATTGTAATGGCATTTGTAAGCACCTATTATGACTCCCATGTCGTTGCTTTGTTTTGGAACTACCTGTTTGTGGAGAGAACTGACAAAGGAAGGCCCTGTGAAGCCCCAGTGGCCTAATGGATAAGGCACTGGCCTCCTAAGCCAGGGATTGTGGGTTCGAGTCCCATCTGGGGTGGCTTCCAACAGAGTGGCGCAGCGGAAGTGTGCTGGGCCCATAACCCAGAGGTCGATGGATCGAAACCATCCTCTGCTAGCACAGTTTTCCAGCTGTAAAATTGCTTTTCTTACAGACCACTGTCATTCTGTCTGCAACATCTGTACTCAAACAGAAGTTGTCAATCAAAAGGCCTAACCCAAACAAGACTGCTCCCATCCTCCTGAGAAGTATATCACTGCGACACTGTGATTTCTGTCAACTACTTCTTGATAACGTCACACAGCTTTCCCACACCTCATCCATGGTTTCTGACGCAAACTGAGCTCATCCATGGTTTCTGTTGGACAGTCTGAATGCATTCAACCAACTGCTCTGACAGTTGGACAGTGTGATTGCAATTAACTACATCTTGACAATGTTTGTGTCGATGAGATCTGGGGATATGTCTTGGCCCACACCTGCGACATACTGTATTGAAGTAGGATGGTTCAGCAACCTGAGCTCATCCATGGTTTCTGTTGGACAGTGTGAATGAAGTCATTCCACTGCTCTGACTTTAGAAGGTATTGTAATGGCATTTGTAAGCACCTATTATGACTCCCATGTCGTTGCTTTGTTGTGGAACTCCCTGTTTGAGGAGAGAACTGACAAAAACAGACCCTGTGAAGCCCCAGTGGCCTAATGGATAAGGCACTGGCCTCCTAAGCCAGGGATTGTGGGTTCAAGTCCCATCTGGGGTGGCTTCCAGCAGAGTGGCGCAGCGGAAGCGTGCTGGGCCCATAACCCAGAGGTCGATGGATCGAAACCATCCTCTGCTAGCACAGTTTTCCAGCTGTAAAATTGCATTTCTTACAGACCACTGTCATTCTGTCTGCAACATCTGTACTCAAACAGAAGTTGTCAATCAAAAGGCGTAACCCAGAAAACACTGCTCCCGTCTTCCTGAGAAGGAACTCATTGCGACACTGTGATTGCAGTCAACTACTTCTTGATAACATCACACAGCTTTCCCACACCTCATCCACGGTTTCTGATGCAAACTGAGCTCATCCATGGTTTCTGTTGGACAGTGTGAATGCATTCAACCAACTGCTCTGACAGTTGGACAGTGTGATTGCAGTCAACTACATCTTGACAATGTTTGTGTCGATGAGATCTGGGGATATGTCTTTGCCCACACCTGCGACATACTGTATTGAAGTAGGATGGTTCAGCAAAGTGAGTATATCCATGGTTTCTGTTGGACAATGTGAATGAAGTCATTCAACTGCTCTGTCTTTAGAAGGTATTGTAATGGCATTTGTAAGCACCTATTATGACTCCATGTCGTTGCTTTGTTTTGGAACTACCTGTTTGTGGAGAGAACTGACAAAGGAAGGCCCTGTGAAGCCCCAGTGGCCTAATGGATAAGGCACTGGCCTCCTAAGCCAGGGATTGTGGGTTCGAGTCCCATCCGGGGTGGCTTCCAACAGAGTGGCGCAGCGGAAGTGTGCTGGGCCCATAACCCAGAGGTCGATGGATCGAAACCATCCTCTGCTAGCACAGTTTTCCAGCTGTAAAATTGCATTTCTTACAGACCACTGTCATTCTGTCTGCAACATCTGTACTCAAACAGAAGTTGTCAATCAAAAGGCCTAACCCAAACAAGACTGCTCCCATCCTCCTGAGAAGTATATCACTGCGACACTGTGATTTCTGTCAACTACTTCTTGATAACGTCACACAGCTTTCCCACACCTCATCCACGGTTTCTGATGCAAACTGAGCTCATCCATGGTTTCTGTTGGACAGTGTGAATGCATTCAACCAACTGCTCTGACAGTTGGACAGTGTGATTGCAGTCAACTACATCTTGACAATGTTTGTGTCGATGAGATCTGGGGATATGTCTTTGCCCACACCTGCGACATACTGTATTGAAGTAGGATGGTTCAGCAAAGTGAGTATATCCATGGTTTCTGTTGGACAATGTGAATGAAGTCATTCAACTGCTCTGTCTTTAGAAGGTATTGTAATGGCATTTGTAAGCACCTATTATGACTCCATGTCGTTGCTTTGTTTTGGAACTACCTGTTTGTGGAGAGAACTGACAAAGGAAGGCCCTGTGAAGCCCCAGTGGCCTAATGGATAAGGCACTGGCCTCCTAAGCCAGGGATTGTGGGTTCGAGTCCCATCCGGGGTGGCTTCCAACAGAGTGGCGCAGCGGAAGTGTGCTGGGCCCATAACCCAGAGGTCGATGGATCGAAACCATCCTCTGCTAGCACAGTTTTCCAGCTGTAAAATTGCTTTTCTTACAGACCACTGTCATTCTGTCTGCAACATCTGTACTCAAACAGAAGTTGTCAATCAAAAGGCCTAACCCAAACAAGACTGCTCCCATCCTCCTGAGAAGTATATCACTGCGACACTGTGATTTCAGTCAACTACTTCTTGATAACGTCACACAGCTTTCCCACACCTCATCCATGGTTTCTGACGCAAACTGAGCTCATCCATGGATTCTGTTGGACAGTGTGAATGCATTCAACCAACTGCTCTGACAGTTGGACAGTGTGATTGCAGTCAACTACATCTTGACAATGTTTGTGTCGATGAGATCTGGGGATATGTCTTGGCCCACACCTGCGACATACTGTATTGAAGTAGGATGGTTCAGCAAAGTGAGTATATCCATGGTTTCTGTTGGACAGTGTGAATGAAGTCATTCAACTGCTCTGTCTTTAGAAGGTATTGTAATGGCATTTGTAAGCACCTATTATGACTCCCATGTCGTTGCTTTGTTGTGGAACTCCCTGTTTGAGGAGAGAACTGACAAAAACAGACCCTGTGAAGCCCCAGTGGCCTAATGGATAAGGCACTGGCCTCCTAAGCCAGGGATTGTGGGTTCAAGTCCCATCTGGGGTGGCTTCCAGCAGAGTGGCGCAGCGGAAGCGTGCTGGGCCCATAACCCAGAGGTCGATGGATCGAAACCATCCTCTGCTAGCACAGTTTTCCAGCTGTAAAATTGCATTTCTTACAGACCACTGTCATTCTGTCTGCAACATCTGTACTCAAACAGAAGTTGTCAATCAAAAGGCGTAACCCAGAAAACACTGCTCCCGTCTTCCTGAGAAGGAACTCATTGCGACACTGTGATTGCAGTCAACTACTTCTTGATAACGTCACACAGCTTTCCCACACCTCATCCATGGTTTCTGACACAAACTGAGCTCATCCATGGTTTCTGTTGGACAGTGTGAATGCATTCAACCAACTGCTCTGACAGTTGGACTGTGTGATTGCAGTCAACTACATCTTGACAATGTTAGTGTAGATGAGATCTGGGGATATGTCTTTGCCCACACCTGCGACATACTGTATTGAAGTAGGATTGTTCAGCAAAGTGAGTATATCCATGGTTTCTGTTGGACAGTGTGAATGAAGTCATTCAACTGCTCTGTCTTTAGAAGGTATTGTAATGGCATTTGTAAGCACCTATTATGACTCCCATGTCGTTGCTTTGTTTTGGAACTACCTGTTTGTGGAGAGAACTGACAAAGGAAGACCCTGTGAAGCCCCAGTGGCCTAATGGATAAGGCACTGGCCTCCTAAGCCAGGGATTGTGGGTTCAAGTCCCATCTGGGGTGGCTTCCAGCAGAGTGGCGCAGCGGAAGCGTGCTGGGCCCATAACCCAGAGGTCGATGGATCGAAACCATCCTCTGCTAGCACAGTTTTCCAGCTGTAAAATTGCTTTTCTTACAGACCACTGTCATTCTGTCTGCAACATCTGTACTCAAACAGAAGTTGTCAATCAAAAGGCCTAACCCAAACAAGACTGCTCCCATCCTCCTGAGAAGTATATCACTGCGACACTGTGATTTCAGTCAACTACTTCTTGATAACGTCACACAGCTTTCCCACACCTCATCCATGGTTTCTGACGCAAACTGAGCTCATCCATGGTTTCTGTTGGACAGTGTGAATGCATTCAACCAACTGCTCTGACAGTTGGACAGTGTGATTGCAGTCAACTACATCTTGACAATGTTTGTGTCGATGAGATCTGGGGATATGTCTTTGCCCACACCTGCGACATACTGTATTGAAGTAGGATGGTTCAGCAACCTGAGCTCATCCATGGTTTCTGTTGGACAGTGTGAATGAAGTCATTCCACTGCTCTGACTTTAGAAGGTATTGTAATGGCATTTGTAAGCACCTATTATGACTCCCATGTCGTTGCTTTGTTGTGGAACTCCCTGTTTGAGGAGAGAACTGACAAAAACAGACCCTGTGAAGCCCCAGTGGCCTAATGGATAAGGCACTGGCCTCCTAAGCCAGGGATTGTGGGTTCAAGTCCCATCTGGGGTGGCTTCCAGCAGATTGGTGCAGCGGAAGCGTGCTGGGCCCATAACCCAGAGGTCGATGGATCGAAACCATCCTCTGCTAGCACAGTTTTCCAGCTGTAAAATTGCATTTCTTAGACCACTTTCTTACACTTTCTTACAGACCACTGTCATTCTGTCTGCAACATCTGTACTCAAACAGAAGTTGTCAATCAAAAGGCGTAACCCAGAAAACACTGCTCCCGTCTTCCTGAGAAGGAACTCATTGCGACACTGTGATTGCAGTCAACTACTTCTTGATAACATCACACAGCTTTCCCACACCTCATCCATGGTTTCTGACGCAAACTGAGCTCATCCTTGGTTTCTGTTGGACAGTGCGAATGCATTCAACCAACTGCTCTGACAGTTGGACTGTGTGATTGCAGTCAACTACATCTTGACAATGTTAGTGTAGATGAGATCTGGGGATATGTCTTTGCCCACACCTGCGACATACTGTATTGAAGTAGGATGGTTCAGCAAAGTGAGTATATCCATGGTTTCTGACGCAAACTGAGCACATCCATGGTTTCTGTTGGACAGTGTGATTGCAGTCAACTACATCTTGACAATGTTAGTGTCGATGAGATCTGGGGATATGTCTTTGCCCACACCTGCGACATACTGTATTGAAGTAGGGTGGTTCAGCAAAGTGAGTATATCCATGGTTTCTGACGCAAACTGAGCACATCCATGGTTTCTGTTGGACAGTGTGATTGCAGTCAACTACATCTTGACAATGTGTGTGTCGATGAAATCTGGGGATATGTCTTGACCCACACCTGCGACATACTGTATTGAAGTAGGATGGTTCAGCAACCTGAGCTCATCCATGGTTTCTGTTGGACAGTGTGAATGAAGTCATTCCACTGCTCTGACTTTAGAAGGTATTGTAATGGCATTTGTAAGCACCTATTATGACTCCCATGTCGTTGCTTTGTTGTGGAACTCCCTGTTTGAGGAGAGAACTGACAAAAACAGACCCTGTGAAGCCCCAGTGGCCTAATGGATAAGGCACTGGCCTCCTAAGCCAGGGATTCTGGGTTCAAGTCCCATCTGGGGTGGCTTCCAGCAGAGTGGCGCAGCGGAAGCGTGCTGGGCCCATAACCCAGAGGTCGATGGATCGAAACCATCCTCTGCTAGCACAGTTTTCCAGCTGTAAAATTGCATTTCTTACAGACCACTGTCATTCTGTCTGCAACATCTGTACTCAAACAGAAGTTGTCAATCAAAAGGCGTAACCCAGAAAACACTGCTCCCGTCTTCCTGAGAAGGAACTCATTGCGACACTGTGATTGCAGTCAACTACTTCTTGATAACGTCACACAGCTTTCCCACACCTCATCCATGGTTTCTGACACAAACTGAGCTCATCCATGGTTTCTGTTGGACAGTGTGAATGCATTCAACCAACTGCTCTGACAGTTGGACTGTGTGATTGCAGTCAACTACATCTTGACAATGTTAGTGTAGATGAGATCTGGGGATATGTCTTTGCCCACACCTGCGACATACTGTATTGAAGTAGGATTGTTCAGCAAAGTGAGTATATCCATGGTTTCTGTTGGACAGTGTGAATGAAGTCATTCAACTGCTCTGTCTTTAGAAGGTATTGTAATGGCATTTGTAAGCACCTATTATGACTCCCATGTCGTTGCTTTGTTTTGGAACTACCTGTTTGTGGAGAGAACTGACAAAGGAAGACCCTGTGAAGCCCCAGTGGCCTAATGGATAAGGCACTGGCCTCCTAAGCCAGGGATTGTGGGTTCGAGTCCCATCTGGGGTGGCTTCCAGCAGAGTGGCGCAGCGGAAGCGTGCTGGGCCCATAACCCAGAGGTCGATGGATCGAAACCATCCTCTGCTAGCACAGTTTTCCAGCTGTAAAATTGCTTTTCTTACAGACCACTGTCATTCTGTCTGCAACATCTGTACTCAAACAGAAGTTGTCAATCAAAAGGCCTAACCCAAACAAGACTGCTCCCATCCTCCTGAGAAGTATATCACTGCGACACTGTGATTTCAGTCAACTACTTCTTGATAACGTCACACAGCTTTCCCACACCTCATCCATGGTTTCTGACGCAAACTGAGCTCATCCATGGTTTCTGTTGGACAGTGTGAATGCATTCAACCAACTGCTCTGACAGTTGGACAGTGTGATTGCAGTCAACTACATCTTGACAATGTTTGTGTCGATGAGATCTGGGGATATGTCTTGGCCCACACCTGCGACATACTGTATTGAAGTAGGATGGTTCAGCAACCTGAGCTCATCCATGGTTTCTGTTGGACAGTGTGAATGAAGTCATTCCACTGCTCTGACTTTAGAAGGTATTGTAATGGCATTTGTAAGCACCTATTATGACTCCCATGTCGTTGCTTTGTTGTGGAACTCCCTGTTTGAGGAGAGAACTGACAAAAACAGACCCTGTGAAGCCCCAGTGGCCTAATGGATAAGGCACTGGCCTCCTAAGCCAGGGATTGTGGGTTCAAGTCCCATCTGGGGTGGCTTCCAGCAGAGTGGTGCAGCGGAAGCGTGCTGGGCCCATAACCCAGAGGTCGATGGATCGAAACCATCCTCTGCTAGCACAGTTTTCCAGCTGTAAAATTGCATTTCTTAGACCACTTTCTTACACTTTCTTACAGACCACTGTCATTCTGTCTGCAACATCTTTACTCAAACAGAAGTTGTCAATCAAAAGGCGTAACCCAGAAAACACTGCTCCCGTCTTCCTGAGAAGGAACTCATTGCGACACTGTGATTGCAGTCAACTACTTCTTGATAACATCACACAGCTTTCCCACACCTCATCCATGGTTTCTGACGCAAACTGAGCTCATCCTTGGTTTCTGTTGGACAGTGCGAATGCATTCAACCAACTGCTCTGACAGTTGGACTGTGTGATTGCAGTCAACTACATCTTGACAATGTTAGTGTAGATGAGATCTGGGGATATGTCTTTGCCCACACCTGCGACATACTGTATTGAAGTAGGATGGTTCAGCAAAGTGAGTATATCCATGGTTTCTGACGCAAACTGAGCACATCCATGGTTTCTGTTGGACAGTGTGATTGCAGTCAACTACATCTTGACAATGTTAGTGTCGATGAGATCTGGGGATATGTCTTTGCCCACACCTGCGACATACTGTATTGAAGTAGGGTGGTTCAGCAAAGTGAGTATATCCATGGTTTCTGACGCAAACTGAGCACATCCATGGTTTCTGTTGGACAGTGTGATTGCAGTCAACTACATCTTGACAATGTGTGTGTCGATGAAATCTGGGGATATGTCTTGACCCACACCTGCGACATACTGTATTGAAGTAGGATGGTTCAGCAACCTGAGCTCATCCATGGTTTCTGTTGGACAGTGTGAATGAAGTCATTCCACTGCTCTGACTTTAGAAGGTATTGTAATGGCATTTGTAAGCACCTATTATGACTCCCATGTCGTTGCTTTGTTGTGGAACTCCCTGTTTGAGGAGAGAACTGACAAAAACAGACCCTGTGAAGCCCCAGTGGCCTAATGGATAAGGCACTGGCCTCCTAAGCCAGGGATTCTGGGTTCAAGTCCCATCTGGGGTGGCTTCCAGCAGAGTGGCGCAGCGGAAGCGTGCTGGGCCCATAACCCAGAGGTTGATGGATAGAAACCATCCTCTGCTAGCACAGTTTTCCAGCTGTAAAATGACTTTTCTTACAGACCACTGTCATTCTGTCTGCAACATCTGTACTCAAACAGAAGTTGTCAATCAAAAGGCCTAACCCAAACACTGCTCCCATCCTCCTGAGAAGTATATCACTGCGACACTGTGATTTCAGTCAACTACTTCTTGATAACGTCACACAGCTTTCCCACACCTCATCCATGGTTTCTGACGCAAACTGAGCTCATCCATGGTTTCTGTTGGACAGTGTGAATGCATTCAACCAGCTGCTCTGACAGTTGGACAGTGTGATTGCAGTCAACTACATCTTGACAATGTTTGTGTCGATGAGATCTGGGGATATGTCTTGGCCCACACCTGCGACATACTGTATTGAAGTAGGATGGTTCAGCAAAGTGAGTATATCCATGGTTTCTGTTGGACAGTGTGAATGAAGTCATTCAACTGCTCTGTCTTTAGAAGGTATTGTAATGGCATTTGTAAGCACCTATTATGACTCCCATGTCGTTGCTTTGTTGTGGAACTCCCTGTTTGAGGAGAGAACTGACAAAAACAGACCCTGTGAAGCCCCAGTGGCCTAATGGATAAGGCACTGGCCTCCTAAGCCAGGGATTGTGGGTTCAAGTCCCATCTGGGGTGGCTTCCAGCAGAGTGGCGCAGCGGAAGCGTGCTGGGCCCATAACCCAGAGGTCGATGGATCGAAACCATCCTCTGCTAGCACAGTTTTCCAGCTGTAAAATTGCTTTTCTTACAGACCACTGTCATTCTGTCTGCAACATCTTTACTCAAACAGAAGTTGTCAATCAAAAGGCCTAACCCAAAAAAGACTGCTCCCATCCTCCTGAGAAGTATATCACTGCGACACTGTGATTTCAGTCAACTACTTCTTGATAACGTCACACAGCTTTCCCACACCTCATCCATGGTTTCTGACGCAAACTGAGCTCATCCATGGTTTCTGTTGGACAGTGTGAATGCATTCAACCAGCTGCTCTGACAGTTGGACAGTGTGATTGCAGTCAACTACATCTTGACAATGTTTGTGTCGATGAGATCTGGGGATATGTCGTTGCCCACACCTGCGACATACTGTATTGAAGTAGGATGGTTCAGCAAAGTGAGTATATCCATGGTTTCTGTTGGACAGTGTGAATGAAGTCATTCCACTGCTCTGACTTTAGAAGGTATTGTAATGGCATTTGTAAGCACCTATTATGACTCCCATGTCGTTGCTTTGTTGTGGAACTCCCTGTTTGAGGAGAGAACTGACAAAAACAGACCCTGTGAAGCCCCAGTGGCCTAATGGATAAGGCACTGGCCTCCTAAGCCAGGGATTGTGGGTTCGAGTCCCATCTGGGGTGGCTTCCAACAGAGTGGCGCAGTGGAAGTGTGCTGGGCCCATAACCCAGAGGTCGATGGATCGAAACCATCCTCTGCTAGCACAGTTTTCCAGCTGTCAAATTGCTTTTCTTACAGACCACTGTCATTCTGTCTGCAACATCTGTACTCAAACAGAAGTTGTCAATCAAAAGGTCTAACCCAAACAAGACTGCTCCCATCCTCCTGAGAAGTATATCACTGCGACACTGTGATTTCAGTCAACTACTTCTTGATAACGTCACACAGCTTTCCCACACCTCATCCATGGTTTCTGACGCAAACTGAGCTCATCCATGGTTTCTGTTGGACAGTGTGAATGCATTCAACCAACTGCTCTGACAGTTGGACAGTGTGATTGCAGTCAACTACATCTTGACAATGTTTGTGTCGATGAGATCTGGGGATATGTCTTGGCCCACACCTGCGACATACTGTATTGAAGTAGGATGGTTCAGCAACCTGAGCTCATCCATGGTTTCTGTTGGACAGTGTGAATGAAGTCATTCCACTGCTCTGACTTTAGAAGGTATTGTAATGGCATTTGTAAGCACCTATTATGACTCCCATGTCGTTGCTTTGTTGTGGAACTCCCTGTTTGAGGAGAGAACTGACAAAAACAGACCCTGTGAAGCCCCAGTGGCCTAATGGATAAGGCACTGGCCTCCTAAGCCAGGGATTGTGGGTTCAAGTCCCATCTGGGGTGGCTTCCAGCAGAGTGGCGCAGCGGAAGCGTGCTGGGCCCATAACCCAGAGGTCGATGGATCGAAACCATCCTCTGCTAGCACAGTTTTCCAGCTGTAAAATTGCATTTCTTACAGACCACTGTCATTCTGTCTGCAACATCTGTACTCAAACAGAAGTTGTCAATCAAAAGGCGTAACCCAGAAAACACTGCTCCCGTCTTCCTGAGAAGGAACTCATTGCGACACTGTGATTGCAGTCAACTACTTCTTGATAACGTCACACAGCTTTCCCACACCTCATCCATGGTTTCTGACGCAAACTGAGCTCATCCATGGTTTCTGTTGGACAGTGCAAATGCATTCAACCAACTGCTCTGACAGTTGGACTGTGTGATTGCAGTCAACTACATCTTGACAATGTTAGTGTAGATGAGATCTGGGGATATGTCTTTGCCCACACCTGCGACATACTGTATTGAAGTAGGATGGTTCAGCAAAGTGAGTATATCCATGGTTTCTGTTGGACAGTGTGAATGAAGTCATTCAACTGCTCTGTCTTTAGAAGGTATTGTAATTGCATTTGTAAGCACCTATTATGACTCCCATGTCGTTGCTTTGTTTTGGAACTACCTGTTTGTGGAGAGAACTGACAAAGGAAGACCCTGTGAAGCCCCAGTGGCCTAATGGATAAGGCACTGGCCTCCTAAGCCAGGGATTGTGGGTTCGAGTCCCATCTGGGTTGGCTTCCAGCAGAGTGGCGCAGCGGAAGCGTGCTGGGCCCATAACCCAGAGGTCGATGGATCGAAACCATCCTCTGCTAGCACAGTTTTCCAGCTGTAAAATTGCTTTTCTTACAGACCACTGTCATTCTGTCTGCAACATCTGTACTCAAACAGAAGTTGTCAATCAAAAGGCCTAACCCAAACAAGACTGCTCCCATCCTCCTGAGAAGTATATCACTGCGACACTGTGATTTCAGTCAACTACTTCTTGATAACGTCACACAGCTTTCCCACACCTCATCCATGGTTTCTGACGCAAACTGAGCTCATCCATGGATTCTGTTGGACAGTGTGAATGCATTCAACCAACTGCTCTGACAGTTGGACAGTGTGATTGCAGTCAACTACATCTTGACAATGTTTGTGTCGATGAGATCTGGGGATATGTCTTGGCCCACACCTGCGACATACTGTATTGAAGTAGGATGGTTCAGCAAAGTGAGTATATCCATGGTTTCTGTTGGACAGTGTGAATGAAGTCATTCAACTGCTCTGTCTTTAGAAGGTATTGTAATGGCATTTGTAAGCACCTATTATGACTCCATGTTGTTGCTTTGTTTTGGAACTACCTGTTTGTGGAGAGAACTGACAAAGGAAGGCCCTGTGAAGCCCCAGTGGACTAATGGATAAGGCACTGGCCTCCTAAGACAGGGATTGTGGGTTCGAGTCCCATCTGGGGTGGCTTCCAGCAGAGTGGCGCAGCGGAAGCGTGCTGGGCCCATAACCCAGAGGTCGATGGATCGAAACCATCCTCTTCTAGCACAGTTTTCCAGCTGTAAAATTGCTTTTCTTACAGACCACTGTCATTCTGTCTGCAACATCTGTACTCAAACAGAAGTTGTCAATCAAAAGGCCTAACCCAAACAAGACTGCTCCCATCCTCCTGAGAAGTATATCACTGCGACACTGTGATTTCAGTCAACTACTTCTTGATAACGTCACACAGCTTTCCCACACCTCATCCATGGTTTCTGACGCAAACTGAGCTCATCCATGGATTCTGTTGGACAGTGTGAATGCATTCAACCAACTGCTCTGACAGTTGGACAGTGTGATTGCAGTCAACTACATCTTGACAATGTTTGTGTCGATGAGATCTGGGGATATGTCTTGGCCCACACCTGCGACATACTGTATTGAAGTAGGATGGTTCAGCAAAGTGAGTATATCCATGGTTTCTGTTGGACAGTGTGAATGAAGTCATTCAACTGCTCTGTCTTTAGAAGGTATTGTAATGGCATTTGTAAGCACCTATTATGACTCCCATGTCGTTGCTTTGTTGTGGAACTCCCTGTTTGAGGAGAGAACTGACAAAAACAGACCCTGTGAAGCCCCAGTGGCCTAATGGATAAGGCACTGGCCTCCTAAGCCAGGGATTGTGGGTTCAAGTCCCATCTGGGGTGGCTTCCAGCAGAGTGGCGCAGCGGAAGCGTGCTGGGCCCATAACCCAGAGGTCGATGGATCGAAACCATCCTCTGCTAGCACAGTTTTCCAGCTGTAAAATTGCATTTCTTACAGACCACTGTCATTCTGTCTGCAACATCTGTACTCAAACAGAAGTTGTCAATCAAAAGGCGTAACCCAGAAAACACTGCTCCCGTCTTCCTGAGAAGGAACTCATTGCGACACTGTGATTGCAGTCAACTACTTCTTGATAACGTCACACAGCTTTCCCACACCTCATCCATGGTTTCTGACACAAACTGAGCTCATCCATGGTTTCTGTTGGACAGTGTGAATGCATTCAACCAACTGCTCTGACAGTTGGACTGTGTGATTGCAGTCAACTACATCTTGACAATGTTAGTGTAGATGAGATCTGGGGATATGTCTTTGCCCACACCTGCGACATACTGTATTGAAGTAGGATTGTTCAGCAAAGTGAGTATATCCATGGTTTCTGTTGGACAGTGTGAATGAAGTCATTCAACTGCTCTGTCTTTAGAAGGTATTGTAATGGCATTTGTAAGCACCTATTATGACTCCCATGTCGTTGCTTTGTTTTGGAACTACCTGTTTGTGGAGAGAACTGACAAAGGAAGACCCTGTGAAGCCCCAGTGGCCTAATGGATAAGGCACTGGCCTCCTAAGCCAGGGATTGTGGGTTCGAGTCCCATCTGGGGTGGCTTCCAGCAGAGTGGCGCAGCGGAAGCGTGCTGGGCCCATAACCCAGAGGTCGATGGATCGAAACCATCCTCTGCTAGCACAGTTTTCCAGCTGTAAAATTGCTTTTCTTACAGACCACTGTCATTCTGTCTGCAACATCTGTACTCAAACAGAAGTTGTCAATCAAAAGGCCTAACCCAAACAAGACTGCTCCCATCCTCCTGAGAAGTATATCACTGCGACACTGTGATTTCAGTCAACTACTTCTTGATAACGTCACACAGCTTTCCCACACCTCATCCATGGTTTCTGACGCAAACTGAGCTCATCCATGGTTTCTGTTGGACAGTGTGAATGCATTCAACCAACTGCTCTGACAGTTGGACAGTGTGATTGCAGTCAACTACATCTTGACAATGTTTGTGTCGATGAGATCTGGGGATATGTCTTGGCCCACACCTGCGACATACTGTATTGAAGTAGGATGGTTCAGCAACCTGAGCTCATCCATGGTTTCTGTTGGACAGTGTGAATGAAGTCATTCCACTGCTCTGACTTTAGAAGGTATTGTAATGGCATTTGTAAGCACCTATTATGACTCCCATGTCGTTGCTTTGTTGTGGAACTCCCTGTTTGAGGAGAGAACTGACAAAAACAGACCCTGTGAAGCCCCAGTGGCCTAATGGATAAGGCACTGGCCTCCTAAGCCAGGGATTGTGGGTTCAAGTCCCATCTGGGGTGGCTTCCAGCAGAGTGGTGCAGCGGAAGCGTGCTGGGCCCATAACCCAGAGGTCGATGGATCGAAACCATCCTCTGCTAGCACAGTTTTCCAGCTGTAAAATTGCATTTCTTAGACCACTTTCTTACACTTTCTTACAGACCACTGTCATTCTGTCTGCAACATCTTTACTCAAACAGAAGTTGTCAATCAAAAGGCGTAACCCAGAAAACACTGCTCCCGTCTTCCTGAGAAGGAACTCATTGCGACACTGTGATTGCAGTCAACTACTTCTTGATAACATCACACAGCTTTCCCACACCTCATCCATGGTTTCTGACGCAAACTGAGCTCATCCTTGGTTTCTGTTGGACAGTGCGAATGCATTCAACCAACTGCTCTGACAGTTGGACTGTGTGATTGCAGTCAACTACATCTTGACAATGTTAGTGTAGATGAGATCTGGGGATATGTCTTTGCCCACACCTGCGACATACTGTATTGAAGTAGGATGGTTCAGCAAAGTGAGTATATCCATGGTTTCTGACGCAAACTGAGCACATCCATGGTTTCTGTTGGACAGTGTGATTGCAGTCAACTACATCTTGACAATGTTAGTGTCGATGAGATCTGGGGATATGTCTTTGCCCACACCTGCGACATACTGTATTGAAGTAGGGTGGTTCAGCAAAGTGAGTATATCCATGGTTTCTGACGCAAACTGAGCACATCCATGGTTTCTGTTGGACAGTGTGATTGCAGTCAACTACATCTTGACAATGTGTGTGTCGATGAAATCTGGGGATATGTCTTGACCCACACCTGCGACATACTGTATTGAAGTAGGATGGTTCAGCAACCTGAGCTCATCCATGGTTTCTGTTGG
>NC_136703.1:3070640-3115640 GCF_947650265.1 Symphodus melops
CTGTCATTCTGTCTGCAACATCTGTACTCAAACAGAAGTTGTCAATCAAAAGGCGTAACCCAGAAAACACTGCTCCCGTCTTCCTGAGAAGGAACTCATTGCGACACTGTGATTGCAGTCAACTACTTCTTGATAACGTCACACAGCTTTCCCACACCTCATCCATGGTTTCTGACGCAAACTGAGCTCATCCATGGTTTCTGTTGGACAGTGCGAATGCATTCAACCAACTGCTCTGACAGTTGGACTGTGTGATTGCAGTCAACTACATCTTGACAATGTTAGTGTAGATGAGATCTGGGGATATGTCTTTGCCCACACCTGCGACATACTGTATTGAAGTAGGATGGTTCAGCAAAGTGAGTATATCCATGGTTTCTGTTGGACAGTGTGAATGAAGTCATTCAACTGCTCTGTCTTTAGAAGGTATTGTAATTGCATTTGTAAGCACCTATTATGACTCCCATGTCGTTGCTTTGTTTTGGAACTACCTGTTTGTGGAGAGAACTGACAAAGGAAGACCCTGTGAAGCCCCAGTGGCCTAATGGATAAGGCACTGGCCTCCTAAGCCAGGGATTGTGGGTTCGAGTCCCATCTGGGGTGGCTTCCAGCAGAGTGGCGCAGCGGAAGCGTGCTGGGCCCATAACCCAGAGGTCGATGGATCGAAACCATCCTCTGCTAGCACAGTTTTCCAGCTGTAAAATTGCTTTTCTTACAGACCACTGTCATTCTGTCTGCAACATCTGTACTCAAACAGAAGTTGTCAATCAAAAGGCCTAACCCAAACAAGACTGCTCCCATCCTCCTGAGAAGTATATCACTGCGACACTGTGATTTCAGTCAACTACTTCTTGATAACGTCACACAGCTTTCCCACACCTCATCCATGGTTTCTGACGCAAACTGAGCTCATCCATGGATTCTGTTGGACAGTGTGAATGCATTCAACCAACTGCTCTGACAGTTGGACAGTGTGATTGCAGTCAACTACATCTTGACAATGTTTGTGTCGATGAGATCTGGGGATATGTCTTGGCCCACACCTGCGACATACTGTATTGAAGTAGGATGGTTCAGCAAAGTGAGTATATCCATGGTTTCTGTTGGACAGTGTGAATGAAGTCATTCAACTGCTCTGTCTTTAGAAGGTATTGTAATGGCATTTGTAAGCACCTATTATGACTCCCATGTCGTTGCTTTGTTGTGGAACTCCCTGTTTGAGGAGAGAACTGACAAAAACAGACCCTGTGAAGCCCCAGTGGCCTAATGGATAAGGCACTGGCCTCCTAAGCCAGGGATTGTGGGTTCAAGTCCCATCTGGGGTGGCTTCCAGCAGAGTGGCGCAGCGGAAGCGTGCTGGGCCCATAACCCAGAGGTCGATGGATCGAAACCATCCTCTGCTAGCACAGTTTTCCAGCTGTAAAATTGCATTTCTTACAGACCACTGTCATTCTGTCTGCAACATCTGTACTCAAACAGAAGTTGTCAATCAAAAGGCGTAACCCAGAAAACACTGCTCCCGTCTTCCTGAGAAGGAACTCATTGCGACACTGTGATTGCTGTCAACTACTTCTTGATAACGTCACACAGCTTTCCCACACCTCATCCATGGTTTCTGACACAAACTGAGCTCATCCATGGTTTCTGTTGGACAGTGTGAATGCATTCAACCAACTGCTCTGACAGTTGGACTGTGTGATTGCAGTCAACTACATCTTGACAATGTTAGTGTAGATGAGATCTGGGGATATGTCTTGGCCCACACCTGCGACATACTGTATTGAAGTAGGATTGTTCAGCAAAGTGAGTATATCCATGGTTTCTGTTGGACAGTGTGAATGAAGTCATTCAACTGCTCTGTCTTTAGAAGGTATTGTAATGGCATTTGTAAGCACCTATTATGACTCCCATGTCGTTGCTTTGTTTTGGAACTACCTGTTTGTGGAGAGAACTGACAAAGGAAGACCCTGTGAAGCCCCAGTGGCCTAATGGATAAGGCACTGGCCTCCTAAGCCAGGGATTGTGGGTTCGAGTCCCATCTGGGGTGGCTTCCAGCAGAGTGGCGCAGCGGAAGCGTGCTGGGCCCATAACCCAGAGGTCGATGGATCGAAACCATCCTCTGCTAGCACAGTTTTCCAGCTGTAAAATTGCTTTTCTTACAGACCACTGTCATTCTGTCTGCAACATCTGTACTCAAACAGAAGTTGTCAATCAAAAGGCCTAACCCAAACAAGACTGCTCCCATCCTCCTGAGAAGTATATCACTGCGACACTGTGATTTCAGTCAACTACTTCTTGATAACGTCACACAGCTTTCCCACACCTCATCCATGGTTTCTGACGCAAACTGAGCTCATCCATGGTTTCTGTTGGACAGTGTGAATGCATTCAACCAACTGCTCTGACAGTTGGACAGTGTGATTGCAGTCAACTACATCTTGACAATGTTTGTGTCGATGAGATCTGGGGATATGTCTTGGCCCACACCTGCGACATACTGTATTGAAGTAGGATGGTTCAGCAACCTGAGCTCATCCATGGTTTCTGTTGGACAGTGTGAATGAAGTCATTCCACTGCTCTGACTTTAGAAGGTATTGTAATGGCATTTGTAAGCACCTATTATGACTCCCATGTCGTTGCTTTGTTGTGGAACTCCCTGTTTGAGGAGAGAACTGACAAAAACAGACCCTGTGAAGCCCCAGTGGCCTAATGGATAAGGCACTGGCCTCCTAAGCCAGGGATTGTGGGTTCAAGTCCCATCTGGGGTGGCTTCCAGCAGAGTGGTGCAGCGGAAGCGTGCTGGGCCCATAACCCAGAGGTCGATGGATCGAAACCATCCTCTGCTAGCACAGTTTTCCAGCTGTAAAATTGCATTTCTTAGACCACTTTCTTACACTTTCTTACAGACCACTGTCATTCTGTCTGCAACATCTGTACTCAAACAGAAGTTGTCAATCAAAAGGCGTAACCCAGAAAACACTGCTCCCGTCTTCCTGAGAAGGAACTCATTGCGACACTGTGATTGCAGTCAACTACTTCTTGATAACATCACACAGCTTTCCCACACCTCATCCATGGTTTCTGACGCAAACTGAGCTCATCCTTGGTTTCTGTTGGACAGTGCGAATGCATTCAACAAACTGCTCTGACAGTTGGACTGTGTGATTGCAGTCAACTACATCTTGACAATGTTAGTGTAGATGAGATCTGGGGATATGTCTTTGCCCACACCTGCGACATACTGTATTGAAGTAGGATGGTTCAGCAAAGTGAGTATATCCATGGTTTCTGACGCAAACTGAGCACATCCATGGTTTCTGTTGGACAGTGTGATTGCAGTCAACTACATCTTGACAATGTTAGTGTCGATGAGATCTGGGGATATGTCTTTGCCCACACCTGCGACATACTGTATTGAAGTAGGGTGGTTCAGCAAAGTGAGTATATCCATGGTTTCTGACGCAAACTGAGCACATCCATGGTTTCTGTTGGACAGTGTGATTGCAGTCAACTACATCTTGACAATGTGTGTGTCGATGAAATCTGGGGATATGTCTTGACCCACACCTGCGACATACTGTATTGAAGTAGGATGGTTCAGCAACCTGAGCTCATCCATGGTTTCTGTTGGACAGTGTGAATGAAGTCATTCCACTGCTCTGACTTTAGAAGGTATTGTAATGGCATTTGTAAGCACCTATTATGACTCCCATGTCGTTGCTTTGTTGTGGAACTCCCTGTTTGAGGAGAGAACTGACAAAAACAGACCCTGTGAAGCCCCAGTGGCCTAATGGATAAGGCACTGGCCTCCTAAGCCAGGGATTCTGGGTTCAAGTCCCATCTGGGGTGGCTTCCAGCAGAGTGGCGCAGCGGAAGCGTGCTGGGCCCATAACCCAGAGGTCGATGGATCGAAACCATCCTCTGCTAGCACAGTTTTCCAGCTGTAAAATTGCATTTCTTACAGACCACTGTCATTCTGTCTGCAACATCTGTACTCAAACAGAAGTTGTCAATCAAAAGGCGTAACCCAGAAAACACTGCTCCCGTCTTCCTGAGAAGGAACTCATTGCGACACTGTGATTGCAGTCAACTACTTCTTGATAACGTCACACAGCTTTCCCACACCTCATCCATGGTTTCTGACACAAACTGAGCTCATCCATGGTTTCTGTTGGACAGTGTGAATGCATTCAACCAACTGCTCTGACAGTTGGACTGTGTGATTGCAGTCAACTACATCTTGACAATGTTAGTGTAGATGAGATCTGGGGATATGTCTTTGCCCACACCTGCGACATACTGTATTGAAGTAGGATTGTTCAGCAAAGTGAGTATATCCATGGTTTCTGTTGGACAGTGTGAATGAAGTCATTCAACTGCTCTGTCTTTAGAAGGTATTGTAATGGCATTTGTAAGCACCTATTATGACTCCCATGTCGTTGCTTTGTTTTGGAACTACCTGTTTGTGGAGAGAACTGACAAAGGAAGACCCTGTGAAGCCCCAGTGGCCTAATGGATAAGGCACTGGCCTCCTAAGCCAGGGATTGTGGGTTCGAGTCCCATCTGGGTGGCTTCCAGCAGAGTGGCGCAGCGGAAGCGTGCTGGGCCCATAACCCAGAGGTCGATGGATCGAAACCATCCTCTGCTAGCACAGTTTTCCAGCTGTAAAATTGCTTTTCTTACAGACCACTGTCATTCTGTCTGCAACATCTGTACTCAAACAGAAGTTGTCAATCAAAAGGCCTAACCCAAACAAGACTGCTCCCATCCTCCTGAGAAGTATATCACTGCGACACTGTGATTTCAGTCAACTACTTCTTGATAACGTCACACAGCTTTCCCACACCTCATCCATGGTTTCTGACGCAAACTGAGCTCATCCATGGTTTCTGTTGGACAGTGTGAATGCATTCAACCAACTGCTCTGACAGTTGGACAGTGTGATTGCAGTCAACTACATCTTGACAATGTTTGTGTCGATGAGATCTGGGGATATGTCTTGGCCCACACCTGCGACATACTGTATTGAAGTAGGATGGTTCAGCAACCTGAGCTCATCCATGGTTTCTGTTGGACAGTGTGAATGAAGTCATTCCACTGCTCTGACTTTAGAAGGTATTGTAATGGCATTTGTAAGCACCTATTATGACTCCCATGTCGTTGCTTTGTTGTGGAACTCCCTGTTTGAGGAGAGAACTGACAAAAACAGACCCTGTGAAGCCCCAGTGGCCTAATGGATAAGGCACTGGCCTCCTAAGCCAGGGATTGTGGGTTCAAGTCCCATCTGGGGTGGCTTCCAGCAGAGTGGTGCAGCGGAAGCGTGCTGGGCCCATAACCCAGAGGTCGATGGATCGAAACCATCCTCTGCTAGCACAGTTTTCCAGCTGTAAAATTGCATTTCTTAGACCACTTTCTTACACTTTCTTACAGACCACTGTCATTCTGTCTGCAACATCTGTACTCAAACAGAAGTTGTCAATCAAAAGGCGTAACCCAGAAAACACTGCTCCCGTCTTCCTGAGAAGGAACTCATTGCGACACTGTGATTGCAGTCAACTACTTCTTGATAACATCACACAGCTTTCCCACACCTCATCCATGGTTTCTGACGCAAACTGAGCTCATCCTTGGTTTCTGTTGGACAGTGCGAATGCATTCAACCAACTGCTCTGACAGTTGGACTGTGTGATTGCAGTCAACTACATCTTGACAATGTTAGTGTAGATGAGATCTGGGGATATGTCTTTGCCCACACCTGCGACATACTGTATTGAAGTAGGATGGTTCAGCAAAGTGAGTATATCCATGGTTTCTGACGCAAACTGAGCACATCCATGGTTTCTGTTGGACAGTGTGATTGCAGTCAACTACATCTTGACAATGTTAGTGTCGATGAGATCTGGGGATATGTCTTTGCCCACACCTGCGACATACTGTATTGAAGTAGGGTGGTTCAGCAAAGTGAGTATATCCATGGTTTCTGACGCAAACTGAGCACATCCATGGTTTCTGTTGGACAGTGTGATTGCAGTCAACTACATCTTGACAATGTGTGTGTCGATGAAATCTGGGGATATGTCTTGACCCACACCTGCGACATACTGTATTGAAGTAGGATGGTTCAGCAACCTGAGCTCATCCATGGTTTCTGTTGGACAGTGTGAATGAAGTCATTCCACTGCTCTGACTTTAGAAGGTATTGTAATGGCATTTGTAAGCACCTATTATGACTCCCATGTCGTTGCTTTGTTGTGGAACTCCCTGTTTGAGGAGAGAACTGACAAAAACAGACCCTGTGAAGCCCCAGTGGCCTAATGGATAAGGCACTGGCCTCCTAAGCCAGGGATTCTGGGTTCAAGTCCCATCTGGGGTGGCTTCCAGCAGAGTGGCGCAGCGGAAGCGTGCTGGGCCCATAACCCAGAGGTTGATGGATAGAAACCATCCTCTGCTAGCACAGTTTTCCAGCTGTAAAATGACTTTTCTTACAGACCACTGTCATTCTGTCTGCAACATCTGTACTCAAACAGAAGTTGTCAATCAAAAGGCCTAACCCAAACACTGCTCCCATCCTCCTGAGAAGTATATCACTGCGACACTGTGATTTCAGTCAACTACTTCTTGATAACGTCACACAGCTTTCCCACACCTCATCCATGGTTTCTGACGCAAACTGAGCTCATCCATGGTTTCTGTTGGACAGTGTGAATGCATTCAACCAGCTGCTCTGACAGTTGGACAGTGTGATTGCAGTCAACTACATCTTGACAATGTTTGTGTCGATGAGATCTGGGGATATGTCTTGGCCCACACCTGCGACATACTGTATTGAAGTAGGATGGTTCAGCAAAGTGAGTATATCCATGGTTTCTGTTGGACAGTGTGAATGAAGTCATTCAACTGCTCTGTCTTTAGAAGGTATTGTAATGGCATTTGTAAGCACCTATTATGACTCCCATGTCGTTGCTTTGTTGTGGAACTCCCTGTTTGAGGAGAGAACTGACAAAAACAGACCCTGTGAAGCCCCAGTGGCCTAATGGATAAGGCACTGGCCTCCTAAGCCAGGGATTGTGGGTTCAAGTCCCATCTGGGGTGGCTTCCAGCAGAGTGGCGCAGCGGAAGCGTGCTGGGCCCATAACCCAGAGGTCGATGGATCGAAACCATCCTCTGCTAGCACAGTTTTCCAGCTGTAAAATTGCTTTTCTTACAGACCACTGTCATTCTGTCTGCAACATCTTTACTCAAACAGAAGTTGTCAATCAAAAGGCCTAACCCAAAAAAGACTGCTCCCATCCTCCTGAGAAGTATATCACTGCGACACTGTGATTTCAGTCAACTACTTCTTGATAACGTCACACAGCTTTCCCACACCTCATCCATGGTTTCTGACGCAAACTGAGCTCATCCATGGTTTCTGTTGGACAGTGTGAATGCATTCAACCAGCTGCTCTGACAGTTGGACAGTGTGATTGCAGTCAACTACATCTTGACAATGTTTGTGTCGATGAGATCTGGGGATATGTCGTTGCCCACACCTGCGACATACTGTATTGAAGTAGGATGGTTCAGCAAAGTGAGTATATCCATGGTTTCTGTTGGACAGTGTGAATGAAGTCATTCCACTGCTCTGACTTTAGAAGGTATTGTAATGGCATTTGTAAGCACCTATTATGACTCCCATGTCGTTGCTTTGTTGTGGAACTCCCTGTTTGAGGAGAGAACTGACAAAAACAGACCCTGTGAAGCCCCAGTGGCCTAATGGATAAGGCACTGGCCTCCTAAGCCAGGGATTGTGGGTTCAAGTCCCATCTGGGGTGGCTTCCAGCAGAGTGGTGCAGCGGAAGCGTGCTGGGCCCATAACCCAGAGGTCGATGGATCGAAACCATCCTCTGCTAGCACAGTTTTCCAGCTGTAAAATTGCTTTTCTTACAGACCACTGTCATTCTGTCTGCAACATCTTTACTCAAACAGAAGTTGTCAATCAAAAGGCCTAACCCAAAAAAGACTGCTCCTATCCTCCTGAGAAGTATATCACTGCGACACTGTGATTTCAGTCAACTACTTCTTGATAACGTCACACAGCTTTCCCACACCTCATCCATGGTTTCTGACGCAAACTGAGCTCATCCATGGTTTTTGTTGGACAGTGTGAATGCATTCAACCAGCTGCTCTGACAGTTGGACAGTGTGATTGCAGTCAACTACATCTTGACAATGTTTGTGTCGATGAGATCTGGGGATATGTCGTTGCCCACACCTGCGACATACTGTATTGAAGTAGGATGGTTCAGCAAAGTGAGTATATCCATGGTTTCTGTTGGACAGTGTGAATGAAGTCATTCCACTGCTCTGACTTTAGAAGGTATTGTAATGGCATTTGTAAGCACCTATTATGACTCCCATGTCGTTGCTTTGTTGTGGAACTCCCTGTTTGAGGAGAGAACTGACAAAAACAGACCCTGTGAAGCCCCAGTGGCCTAATGGATAAGGCACTGGCCTCCTAAGCCAGGGATTGTGGGTTGAAGTCCCATCTGGGGTGGCTTCCAGCAGAGTGGCGCAGCGGAAGCGTGCTGGGCCCATAACCCAGAGGTCGATGGATTGAAACCATCCTCTGCTAGCACAGTTTTCCAGCTGTAAAATTGCTTTTCTTACAGACCACTGTCATTCTGTCTGCAACATCTTTACTCAAACAGAAGTTGTCAATCAAAAGGCGTAACCCAGAAAACACTGCTCCCGTCTTCCTGAGAAGGAACTCATTGCGACACTGTGATTGCAGTCAACTACTTCTTGATAACGTCACACAGCTTTCCCACACCTCATCCATGGTTTCTGACGCAAACTGAGCTCATCCATGGTTTCTGTTGGACAGTGTGAATGCATTCAACCAGCTGCTCTGACAGTTGGACAGTGTGATTGCAGTCAACTACATCTTGACAATGTTTGTGTCGATGAGATCTGGGGATATGTCGTTGCCCACACCTGCGACATACTGTATTGAAGTAGGATGGTTCAGCAAAGTGAGTATATCCATGGTTTCTGTTGGACAGTGTGAATGAAGTCATTCCACTGCTCTGACTTTAGAAGGTATTGTAATGGCATTTGTAAGCACCTATTATGACTCCCATGTCGTTGCTTTGTTGTGGAACTCCCTGTTTGAGGAGAGAACTGACAAAAACAGACCCTGTGAAGCCCCAGTGGCCTAATGGATAAGGCACTGGCCTCCTAAGCCAGGGATTGTGGGTTCAAGTCCCATCTGGGGTGGCTTCCAGCAGAGTGGCGCAGCGGAAGCGTGCTGGGCCCATAACCCAGAGGTCGATGGATCGACACCATCCTCTGCTAGCACAGTTTTCCAGCTGTAAAATTGCTTTTCTTACAGACCACTGTCATTCTGTCTGCAACATCTTTACTCAAACAGAAGTTGTCAATCAAAAGGCCTAACCCAAAAAAGACTGCTCCCATCCTCCTGAGAAGTATATCACTGCGACACTGTGATTTCAGTCAACTACTTCTTGATAACGTCACACAGCTTTCCCACACCTCATCCATGGTTTCTGACGCAAACTGAGCTCATCCATGGTTTCTGTTGGACAGTGTGAATGCATTCAACCAGCTGCTCTGACAGTTGGACAGTGTGATTGCAGTCAACTACATCTTGACAATGTTTGTGTCGATGAGATCTGGGGATATGTCGTTGCCCACACCTGCGACATACTGTATTGAAGTAGGATGGTTCAGCAAAGTGAGTATATCCATGGTTTCTGTTGGACAGTGTGAATGAAGTCATTCCACTGCTCTGACTTTAGAAGGTATTGTAATGGCATTTGTAAGCACCTATTATGACTCCCATGTCGTTGCTTTGTTGTGGAACTCCCTGTTTGAGGAGAGAACTGACAAAAACAGACCCTGTGAAGCCCCAGTGGCCTAATGGATAAGGCACTGGCCTCCTAAGCCAGGGATTGTGGGTTCAAGTCCCATCTGGGGTGGCTTCCAGCAGAGTGGCGCAGCGGAAGCGTGCTGGGCCCATAACCCAGAGGTCGATGGATTGAAACCATCCTCTGCTAGCACAGTTTTCCAGCTGTAAAATTGCTTTTCTTACAGACCACTGTCATTCTGTCTGCAACATCTTTACTCAAACAGAAGTTGTCAATCAAAAGGTGTAACCCAGAAAACACTGCTCCCGTCTTCCTGAGAAGGAACTCATTGCGACACTGTGATTGCAGTCAACTACTTCTTGATAACGTCACACAGCTTTCCCACACCTCATCCATGGTTTCTGACGCAAACTGAGCTCATCCATGGTTTCTGTTGGACAGTGTGAATGCATTCAACCAGCTGCTCTGACAGTTGGACAGTGTGATTGCAGTCAACTACATCTTGACAATGTTTGTGTCGATGAGATCTGGGGATATGTCGTTGCCCACACCTGCGACATACTGTATTGAAGTAGGATGGTTCAGCAAAGTGAGTATATCCATGGTTTCTGTTGGACAGTGTGAATGAAGTCATTCCACTGCTCTGACTTTAGAAGGTATTGTAATGGCATTTGTAAGCACCTATTATGACTCCCATGTCGTTGCTTTGTTGTGGAACTCCCTGTTTGAGGAGAGAACTGACAAAAACAGACCCTGTGAAGCCCCAGTGGCCTAATGGATAAGGCACTGGCCTCCTAAGCCAGGGATTGTGGGTTCAAGTCCCATCTGGGGTGGCTTCCAGCAGAGTGGCGCAGCGGAAGCGTGCTGGGCCCATAACCCAGAGGTCGATGGATCGAAACCATCCTCTGCTAGCACAGTTTTCCAGCTGTAAAATTGCTTTTCTTACAGACCACTGTCATTCTGTCTGCAACATCTTTACTCAAACAGAAGTTGTCAATCAAAAGGCGTAACCCAAAAAAGACTGCTCCCATCCTCCTGAGAAGTATATCACTGCGACACTGTGATTTCAGTCAACTACTTCTTGATAACGTCACACAGCTTTCCCACACCTCATCCATGGTTTCTGACGCAAACTGAGCTCATCCATGGTTTCTGTTGGACAGTGTGAATGCATTCAACCAGCTGCTCTGACAGTTGGACAGTGTGATTGCAGTCAACTACATCTTGACAATGTTTGTGTCGATGAGATCTGGGGATATGTCGTTGCCCACACCTGCGACATACTGTATTGAAGTAGGATGGTTCAGCAAAGTGAGTATATCCATGGTTTCTGTTGGACAGTGTGAATGAAGTCATTCCACTGCTCTGACTTTAGAAGGTATTGTAATGGCATTTGTAAGCACCTATTATGACTCCCATGTCGTTGCTTTGTTGTGGAACTCCCTGTTTGAGGAGAGAACTGACAAAAACAGACCCTGTGAAGCCCCAGTGGCCTAATGGATAAGGCACTGGCCTCCTAAGCCAGGGATTGTGGGTTCAAGTCCCATCTGGGGTGGCTTCCAGCAGAGTGGCGCAGCGGAAGCGTGCTGGGCCCATAACCCAGAGGTCGATGGATCGATACCATCCTCTGCTAGCACAGTTTTCCAGCTGTAAAATTGCATTTCTTACAGACCACTGTCATTCTGTCTGCAACATCTGTACTCAAACAGAAGTTGTCAATCAAAAGGCGTAACCCAGAAAACACTGCTCCCGTCTTCCTGAGAAGGAACTCATTGCGACACTGTGATTGCAGTCAACTACTTCTTGATAACGTCACACAGCTTTCCCACACCTCATCCATGGTTTCTGACGCAAACAGAGCTCATCCATGGTTTCTGTTGGACAGTGCGAATGCATTCAACCAACTGCTCTGACAGTTGGACTGTGTGATTGCAGTCAACTACATCTTGACAATGTTAGTGTAGATGAGATCTGGGGATATGTCTTTGCCCACACCTGCGACATACTGTATTGAAGTAGGATGGTTCAGCAAAGTGAGTATATCCATGGTTTCTGACGCAAACTGAGCACATCCATGGTTTCTGTTGGACAGTGTGATTGCAGTCAACTACATCTTGACAATGTTAGTGTCGATGAGATCTGGGGATATGTCTTTGCCCACACCTGCGACATACTGTATTGAAGTAGGGTGGTTCAGCAAAGTGAGTATATCCATGGTTTCTGACGCAAACTGAGCACATCCATGGTTTCTGTTGGACAGTGTGATTGCAGTCAACTACATCTTGACAATGTGTGTGTCGATGAAATCTGGGGATATGTCTTGGCCCACACCTGCGACATACTGTATTGAAGTAGGATGGTTCAGCAACCTGAGCTCATCCATGGTTTCTGTTGGACAGTGTGAATGAAGTCATTCCACTGCTCTGACTTTAGAAGGTATTGTAATGGCATTTGTAAGCACCTATTATGACTCCCATGTCGTTGCTTTGTTGTGGAACTCCCTGTTTGAGGAGAGAACTGACAAAAACAGACCATGTGAAGCCCCAGTGGCCTAATGGATAAGGCACTGGCCTCCTAAGCCAGGGATTGTGGGTTCAAGTCCCATCTGGGGTGGCTTCCAGCAGAGTGGCGCAGCGGAAGCGTGCTGGGCCCATAACCCAGAGGTCGATGGATCGAAACCATCCTCTGCTAGCACAGTTTTCCAGCTGTAAAATTGCTTTTCTTACAGACCACTGTCATTCTGTCTGCAACATCTTTACTCAAACAGAAGTTGTCAATCAAAAGGCGTAACCCAAAAAAGACTGCTCCCATCCTCCTGAGAAGTATATCACTGCGACACTGTGATTTCAGTCAACTACTTCTTGATAACGTCACACAGCTTTCCCACACCTCATCCATGGTTTCTGACGCAAACTGAGCTCATCCATGGTTTCTGTTGGACAGTGTGAATGCATTCAACCAGCTGCTCTGACAGTTGGACAGTGTGATTGCAGTCAACTACATCTTGACAATGTTTGTGTCGATGAGATCTGGGGATATGTCGTTGCCCACACCTGCGACATACTGTATTGAAGTAGGATGGTTCAGCAAAGTGAGTATATCCATGGTTTCTGTTGGACAGTGTGAATGAAGTCATTCCACTGCTCTGACTTTAGAAGGTATTGTAATGGCATTTGTAAGCACCTATTATGACTCCCATGTCGTTGCTTTGTTGTGGAACTCCCTGTTTGAGGAGAGAACTGACAAAAACAGACCCTGTGAAGCCCCAGTGGCCTAATGGATAAGGCACTGGCCTCCTAAGCCAGGGATTGTGGGTTCAAGTCCCATCTGGGGTGGCTTCCAGCAGAGTGGCGCAGCGGAAGCGTGCTGGGCCCATAACCCAGAGGTCGATGGATCGAAACCATCCTCTGCTAGCACAGTTTTCCAGCTGTAAAATTGCATTTCTTACAGACCACTGTCATTCTGTCTGCAACATCTGTACTCAAACAGAAGTTGTCAATCAAAAGACGTAACCCAGAAAACACTGCTCCCGTCTTCCTGAGAAGGAACTCATTGCGACACTGTGATTGCAGTCAACTACTTCTTGATAACGTCACACAGCTTTCCCACACCTCATCCATGGTTTCTGACGCAAACTGAGCTCATCCATGGTTTCTGTCTGACAGTGCGAATGCATTCAACCAACTGCTCTGACAGTTGGACTGTGTGATTGCAGTCAACTACATCTTGACAATGTTAGTGTAGATGAGATCTGGGGATATGTCTTTGCCCACACCTGCGACATACTGTATTGAAGTAGGATGGTTCAGCAAAGTGAGTATATCCATGGTTTCTGACGCAAACTGAGCACATCCATGGTTTCTGTTGGACAGTGTGATTGCAGTCAACTACATCTTGACAATGTTAGTGTCGATGAGATCTGGGGATATGTCTTTGCCCACACCTGCGACATACTGTATTGAAGTAGGGTGGTTCAGCAAAGTGAGTATATCCATGGTTTCTGACGCAAACTGAGCACATCCATGGTTTCTGTTGGACAGTGTGATTGCAGTCAACTACATCTTGACAATGTGTGTGTCGATGAAATCTGGGGATATGTCTTGGCCCACACCTGCGACATACTGTATTGAAGTAGGATGGTTCAGCAACCTGAGCTCATCCATGGTTTCTGTTGGACAGTGTGAATGAAGTCATTCCACTGCTCTGACTTTAGAAGGTATTGTAATGGCATTTGTAAGCACCTATTATGACTCCCATGTCGTTGCTTTGTTGTGGAACTCCCTGTTTGAGGAGAGAACTGACAAAAACAGACCCTGTGAAGCCCCAGTGGCCTAATGGATAAGGCACTGGCCTCCTAAGCCAGGGATTCTGGGTTCAAGTCCCATCTGGGGTGGCTTCCAGCAGAGTGGCGCAGCGGAAGCGTGCTGGGCCCATAACCCAGAGGTTGATGGATAGAAACCATCCTCTGCTAGCACAGTTTTCCAGCTGTAAAATCACTTTTCTTACAGACCACTGTCATTCTGTCTGCAACATCTGTACTCAAACAGAAGTTGTCAATCAAAAGGCCTAACCCAAACACTGCTCCCATCCTCCTGAGAAGTATATCACTGCGACACTGTGATTTCAGTCAACTACTTCTTGATAACGTCACACAGCTTTCCCACACCTCATCCATGGTTTCTGACGCAAACTGAGCTCATCCATGGTTTCTGTTGGACAGTGTGAATGCATTCAACCAGCTGCTCTGACAGTTGGACAGTGTGATTGCAGTCAACTACATCTTGACAATGTTTGTGTCGATGAGATCTGGGGATATGTCTTGGCCCACACCTGCGACATACTGTATTGAAGTAGGATGGTTCAGCAAAGTGAGTATATCCATGGTTTCTGTTGGACAGTGTGAATGAAGTCATTCAACTGCTCTGTCTTTAGAAGGTATTGTAATGGCATTTGTAAGCACCTATTATGACTCCCATGTCGTTGCTTTGTTTTGGAACTACCTGTTTGTGGAGAGAACTGACAAAGGAAGGCCCTGTGAAGCCCCAGTGGCCTAATGGATAAGGCACTGGCCTCCTAAGCCAGGGATTGTGGGTTCGAGTCCCATCTGGGGTGGCTTCCAGCAGAGTGGCGCAGCGGAAGCGTGCTGGGCCCATAACCCAGAGGTCGATGGATCGAAACCATCCTCTGCTAGCACAGTTTTCCAGCTGTGAAAATTGCTTTTCTTACAGACCACTGTCATTCTGTCTGCAACATCTTTACTCAAACAGAAGTTGTCAATCAAAAGGCCTAACCCAAAAAAGACTGCTCCCATCCTCCTGAGAAGTATATCACTGCGACACTGTGATTTCAGTCAACTACTTCTTGATAACGTCACACAGCTTTCCCACACCTCATCCATGGTTTCTGACGCAAACTGAGCTCATCCATGGTTTCTGTTGGACAGTGTGAATGCATTCAACCAGCTGCTCTGACAGTTGGAAAGTGTGATTGCAGTCAACTACATCTTGACAATGTTTGTGTCGATGAGATCTGGGGATATGTCGTTGCCCACACCTGCGACATACTGTATTGAAGTAGGATGGTTCAGCAAAGTGAGTATATCCATGGTTTCTGTTGGACAGTGTGAATGAAGTCATTCCACTGCTCTGACTTTAGAAGGTATTGTAATGGCATTTGTAAGCACCTATTATGACTCCCATGTCGTTGCTTTGTTGTGGAACTCCCTGTTTGAGGAGAGAACTGACAAAAACAGACCCTGTGAAGCCCCAGTGGCCTAATGGATAAGGCACTGGCCTCCTAAGCCAGGGATTGTGGGTTCAAGTCCCATCTGGGGTGGCTTCCAGCAGAGTGGCGCAGCGGAAGCGTGCTGGGCCCATAACCCAGAGGTCGATGGATCGAAACCATCCTCTGCTAGCACAGTTTTCCAGCTGTAAAATTGCTTTTCTTACAGACCACTGTCATTCTGTCTGCAACATCTTTACTCAAACAGAAGTTGTCAATCAAAAGGCCTAACCCAAAAAAGACTGCTCCCATCCTCCTGAGAAGTATATCACTGCGACACTGTGATTTCAGTCAACTACTTCTTGATAACGTCACACAGCTTTCCCACACCTCATCCATGGTTTCTGACGCAAACTGAGCTCATCCATGGTTTCTGTTGGACAGTGTGAATGCATTCAACCAGCTGCTCTGACAGTTGGAAAGTGTGATTGCAGTCAACTACATCTTGACAATGTTTGTGTCGATGAGATCTGGGGATATGTCGTTGCCCACACCTGCGACATACTGTATTGAAGTAGGATGGTTCAGCAAAGTGAGTATATCCATGGTTTCTGTTGGACAGTGTGAATGAAGTCATTCCACTGCTCTGACTTTAGAAGGTATTGTAATGGCATTTGTAAGCACCTATTATGACTCCCATGTCGTTGCTTTGTTGTGGAACTCCCTGTTTGAGGAGAGAACTGACAAAAACAGACCCTGTGAAGCCCCAGTGGCCTAATGGATAAGGCACTGGCCTCCTAAGCCAGGGATTGTGGGTTCAAGTCCCATCTGGGGTGGCTTCCAGCAGAGTGGCGCAGCGGAAGCGTGCTGGGCCCATAACCCAGAGGTCGATGGATCGAAACCATCCTCTGCTAGCACAGTTTTCCAGCTGTAAAATTGCTTTTCTTACAGACCACTGTCATTCTGTCTGCAACATCTTTACTCAAACAGAAGTTGTCAATCAAAAGGCCTAACCCAAAAAAGACTGCTCCCATCCTCCTGAGAAGTATATCACTGCGACACTGTGATTTCAGTCAACTACTTCTTGATAACGTCACACAGCTTTCCCACACCTCATCCATGGTTTCTGACGCAAACTGAGCTCATCCATGGTTTCTGTTGGACAGTGTGAATGCATTCAACCAGCTGCTCTGACAGTTGGAAAGTGTGATTGCAGTCAACTACATCTTGACAATGTTTGTGTCGATGAGATCTGGGGATATGTCGTTGCCCACACCTGCGACATACTGTATTGAAGTAGGATGGTTCAGCAAAGTGAGTATATCCATGGTTTCTGTTGGACAGTGTGAATGAAGTCATTCCACTGCTCTGACTTTAGAAGGTATTGTAATGGCATTTGTAAGCACCTATTATGACTCCCATGTCGTTGCTTTGTTGTGGAACTCCCTGTTTGAGGAGAGAACTGACAAAAACAGACCCTGTGAAGCCCCAGTGGCCTAATGGATAAGGCACTGGCCTCCTAAGCCAGGGATTGTGGGTTCAAGTCCCATCTGGGGTGGCTTCCAGCAGAGTGGCGCAGCGGAAGCGTGCTGGGCCCATAACCCAGAGGTCGATGGATCGAAACCATCCTCTGCTAGCACAGTTTTCCAGCTGTAAAATTGCTTTTCTTACAGACCACTGTCATTCTGTCTGCAACATCTTTACTCAAACAGAAGTTGTCAATCAAAAGGCCTAACCCAAAAAAGACTGCTCCCATCCTCCTGAGAAGTATATCACTGCGACACTGTGATTTCAGTCAACTACTTCTTGATAACGTCACACAGCTTTCCCACACCTCATCCATGGTTTCTGACGCAAACTGAGCTCATCCATGGTTTCTGTTGGACAGTGTGAATGCATTCAACCAGCTGCTCTGACAGTTGGACAGTGTGATTGCAGTCAACTACATCTTGACAATGTTTGTGTCGATGAGATCTGGGGATATGTCGTTGCCCACACCTGCGACATACTGTATTGAAGTAGGATGGTTCAGCAAAGTGAGTATATCCATGGTTTCTGTTGGACAGTGTGAATGAAGTCATTCCACTGCTCTGACTTTAGAAGGTATTGTAATGGCATTTGTAAGCACCTATTATGACTCCCATGTCGTTGCTTTGTTGTGGAACTCCCTGTTTGAGGAGAGAACTGACAAAAACAGACCCTGTGAAGCCCCAGTGGCCTAATGGATAAGGCACTGGCCTCCTAAGCCAGGGATTGTGGGTTCAAGTCCCATCTGGGGTGGCTTCCAGCAGAGTGGCGCAGCGGAAGCGTGCTGGGCCCATAACCCAGAGGTCGATGGATCGAAACCATCCTCTGCTAGCACAGTTTTCCAGCTGTAAAATTGCTTTTCTTACAGACCACTGTCATTCTGTCTGCAACATCTTTACTCAAACAGAAGTTGTCAATCAGAAGGCCTAACCCAAAAAAGACTGCTCCCGTCCTCCTGAGAAGTATATCACTGCGACACTGTGATTTCAGTCAACTACTTCTTGATAACGTCACACAGCTTTCCCACACCTCATCCATGGTTTCTGACGCAAACTGAGCTCATCCATGGTTTCTGTTGGACAGTGTGAATGCATTCAACCAGCTGCTCTGACAGTTGGACAGTGTGATTGCAGTCAACTACATCTTGACAATGTTTGTGTCGATGAGATCTGGGGATATGTCGTTGCCCACACCTGCGACATACTGTATTGAAGTAGGATGGTTCAGCAAAGTGAGTATATCCATGGTTTCTGTTGGACAGTGTGAATGAAGTCATTCCACTGCTCTGACTTTAGAAGGTATTGTAATGGCATTTGTAAGCACCTATTATGACTCCCATGTCGTTGCTTTGTTGTGGAACTCCCTGTTTGAGGAGAGAACTGACAAAAACAGACCCTGTGAAGCCCCAGTGGCCTAATGGATAAGGCACTGGCCTCCTAAGCCAGGGATTGTGGGTTCATGTCCCATCTGGGGTGGCTTCCAGCAGAGTGGCGCAGCGGAAGCGTGCTGGGCCCATAACCCAGAGGTCGATGGATCGAAACCATCCTCTGCTAGCACAGTTTTCCAGCTGTAAAATTGCTTTTCTTACAGACCACTGTCATTCTGTCTGCAACATCTTTACTCAAACAGAAGTTGTCAATCAAAAGGCGTAACCCAGAAAACACTGCTCCCGTCTTCCTGAGAAGGAACTCATTGCGACACTGTGATTTCAGTCAACTACTTCTTGATAACGTCACACAGCTTTCCCACACCTCATCCATGGTTTCTGACGCAAACTGAGCTCATCCATGGTTTCTGTTGGACAGTGTGAATGCATTCAACCAGCTGCTCTGACAGTTGGACTGTGTGATTGCAGTCAACTACATCTTGACAATGTTAGTGTAGATGAGATCTGGGGATATGTCGTTGCCCACACCTGCGACATACTGTATTGAAGTAGGATGGTTCAGCAAAGTGAGTATATCCATGGTTTCTGACGCAAACTGAGCACATCCATGGTTTCTGTTGGACAGTGTGATTGAAGTCATTCCACTGCTCTGACTTTAGAAGGTATTGTAATGGCATTTGTAAGCACCTATTATGACTCCCATGTCGTTGCTTTGTTGTGGAACTCCCTGTTTGAGGAGAGAACTGACAAAAACAGACCCTGTGAAGCCCCAGTGGCCTAATGGATAAGGCACTGGCCTCCTAAGCCAGGGATTGTGGGTTCAAGTCCCATCTGGGGTGGCTTCCAGCAGAGTGGCACAGTGTTAGTGTGCTGGGCCCATAACCCAGAGGTCGATGGATCGAAACCATCCTCTGCTAGCACAGTTTTCCAGCTGTAAAATCGCTTTTCTTACAGACCACTGTCATTCTGTCTGCAACATCTGTACTCAAACAGAAGTTGTCAATCAAAAGGCGTAACCCAGAAAACACTGCTCCCGTCTTCCTGAGAAGGAACTTATTGTGACACTGTCATTTCAGTCAACTACTTCTTGATAACGTCACACAGCTTTCCCACACCTCATCCATGGTTTCTGACGCAAACTGAGCTCATCCATGGTTTCTGTTGGACAGTGTGAATGCATTCAACCAACTGCTCTGACAGTTGGACTGTGTGATTGCAGTCAACTACATCTTGACAATGTTAGTGTAGATGAGATCTGGGGATATGTCTTTGCCCACACCTGCGACATACTGTATTGAAGTAGGATGGTTCAGCAACCTGAGCTCATCCATGGTTTCTGTTGGACAGTGTGAATGAAGTCATTCCACTGCTCTGACTTTAGAAGGTATTGTAATGGCATTTGTAAGCACCTATTATGACTCCCATGTTGTTGCTTTGTTGTGGAACTCCCTGTTTGTGGAGAGAACTGACAAATGAAGGCCCTGTGAAGCCCCAGTGGCCTAATGGATAAGGCACTGGCCTCCTAAGCCAGGGATTGTGGATTCAAGTCCCATCTGGGGTGGCTTCCAGCAGAGTGGCGCAGCGGAAGCGTGCTAGGCCCGTAACCCAGAGGTCGATGGATCAAAACCATAATCTGCTAGCACAGTTTTCCAGCTGTAAAATTGCTTTTCTTACAGACCACTGTCATTCTGTCTGCAACATCTGTACTCAAACAGAAGTTGTCAATCAAAAGGCCTAACCCAAACAAGACTGCTCCCATCCTCCTGAGAAGTATATCACTGCGACACTGTGATTTCAGTCAACTACTTCTTGATAACGTCACACAGCTTTCCCACACCTCATCCATGGTTTCTGACGCAAACTGAGCTCATCCATGGTTTCTATTGGACAGTGTGAATGCATTCAACCAACTGCTCTGACAGTTGGACTGTGTGATTGCAGTCAACTACATCTTGACAATGTTAGTGTAGATGAGATCTGGGGATATGTCTTTGCCCACACCTGCGACATACTGTATTGAAGTAGGATGGTTCAGCAAAGTGAGTATATCCATGATTTCTGACGCAAACTGAGCACATCCATGGTTTCTGTTGGACAGTGTGATTGAAGTCATTCCACTGCTCTGACTTTAGAAGGTATTGTAATGGCATTTGTAAGCACCTATTATGACTCCCAAGTCGTTGCTTTGTTGTGGAACTCCCTGTTTGAGGAGAGAACTGACAAAAACAGACCCTGTGAAGCCCCAGTGGCCTAATGGATAAGGCACTGGCCTCCTAAGCCAGGGATTGTGGGTTCAAGTCCCATCTGGGGTGGCTTCCAGCACAGTGGCGCAGCGGAAGCGTGCTGGGCCCATAACCGATAGGTCGATGGATCGAAACCATCCTCTGCTAGCACAGTTTTCCAGCTTTAAAATCGCTTTTCTTACAGACCACTGTCATTCTGTCTGCAACATCTTTACTCAAACAGAAGTTGTCAATCAAAAGGCGTAACCCAGAAAACACTGCTCCCGTCTTCCTGAGAAGGAACTCATTGCGACACTGTGATTTCAGTCAACTACTTCTTGATAACGTCACACAGCTTTCCCACACCTCATCCATGGTTTCTGACGCAAACTGAGCTCATCCATGGTTTCTGTTGGACAGTGTGAATGCATTCAACCAGCTGCTCTGACAGTTGGACTGTGTGATTGCAGTCAACTACATCTTGACAATGTTAGTGTAGATGAGATCTGGGGATATGTCGTTGCCCACACCTGCGACATACTGTATTGAAGTAGGATGGTTCAGCAAAGTGAGTATATCCATGGTTTCTGACGCAAACTGAGCACATCCATGGTTTCTGTTGGACAGTGTGATTGAAGTCATTCCACTGCTCTGACTTTAGAAGGTATTGTAATGGCATTTGTAAGCACCTATTATGACTCCCATGTCGTTGCTTTGTTGTGGAACTCCCTGTTTGAGGAGAGAACTGACAAAAACAGACCCTGTGAAGCCCCAGTGGCCTAATGGATAAGGCACTGGCCTCCTAAGCCAGGGATTGTGGGTTCAAGTCCCATCTGGGGTGGCTTCCAGCAGAGTGGCACAGTGTTAGTGTGCTGGGCCCATAACCCAGAGGTCGATGGATCGAAACCATCCTCTGCTAGCACAGTTTTCCAGCTGTAAAATCGCTTTTCTTACAGACCACTGTCATTCTGTCTGCAACATCTGTACTCAAACAGAAGTTGTCAATCAAAAGGCGTAACCCAGAAAACACTGCTCCCGTCTTCCTGAGAAGGAACTTATTGTGACACTGTCATTTCAGTCAACTACTTCTTGATAACGTCACACAGCTTTCCCACACCTCATCCATGGTTTCTGACGCAAACTGAGCTCATCCATGGTTTCTGTTGGACAGTGTGAATGCATTCAACCAACTGCTCTGACAGTTGGACTGTGTGATTGCAGTCAACTACATCTTGACAATGTTAGTGTAGATGAGATCTGGGGATATGTCTTTGCCCACACCTGCGACATACTGTATTGAAGTAGGATGGTTCAGCAACCTGAGCTCATCCATGGTTTCTGTTGGACAGTGTGAATGAAGTCATTCCACTGCTCTGACTTTAGAAGGTATTGTAATGGCATTTGTAAGCACCTATTATGACTCCCATGTTGTTGCTTTGTTGTGGAACTCCCTGTTTGTGGAGAGAACTGACAAATGAAGGCCCTGTGAAGCCCCAGTGGCCTAATGGATAAGGCACTGGCCTCCTAAGCCAGGGATTGTGGATTCAAGTCCCATCTGGGGTGGCTTCCAGCAGAGTGGCGCAGCGGAAGCGTGCTAGGCCCGTAACCCAGAGGTCGATGGATCAAAACCATAATCTGCTAGCACAGTTTTCCAGCTGTAAAATTGCTTTTCTTACAGACCACTGTCATTCTGTCTGCAACATCTGTACTCAAACAGAAGTTGTCAATCAAAAGGCCTAACCCAAACAAGACTGCTCCCATCCTCCTGAGAAGTATATCACTGCGACACTGTGATTTCAGTCAACTACTTCTTGATAACGTCACACAGCTTTCCCACACCTCATCCATGGTTTCTGACGCAAACTGAGCTCATCCATGGTTTCTATTGGACAGTGTGAATGCATTCAACCAACTGCTCTGACAGTTGGACTGTGTGATTGCAGTCAACTACATCTTGACAATGTTAGTGTAGATGAGATCTGGGGATATGTCTTTGCCCACACCTGCGACATACTGTATTGAAGTAGGATGGTTCAGCAAAGTGAGTATATCCATGATTTCTGACGCAAACTGAGCACATCCATGGTTTCTGTTGGACAGTGTGATTGAAGTCATTCCACTGCTCTGACTTTAGAAGGTATTGTAATGGCATTTGTAAGCACCTATTATGACTCCCAAGTCGTTGCTTTGTTGTGGAACTCCCTGTTTGAGGAGAGAACTGACAAAAACAGACCCTGTGAAGCCCCAGTGGCCTAATGGATAAGGCACTGGCCTCCTAAGCCAGGGATTGTGGGTTCAAGTCCCATCTGGGGTGGCTTCCAGCACAGTGGCGCAGCGGAAGCGTGCTGGGCCCATAACCGATAGGTCGATGGATCGAAACCATCCTCTGCTAGCACAGTTTTCCAGCTTTAAAATCGCTTTTCTTACAGACCACTGTCATTCTGTCTGCAACATCTGTACTCAAACAGAAGTTGTCAATCAAAAGGCGTAACCCAGAAAACACTGCTCCTGTCTTCCTGAGAAGGAACTCATTGTGACACTGTCATTTCAGTCAACTACTTCTTGATAACGTCACACAGCTTTCCCACACCTCATCCATGGTTTCTGACGCAAACTGAGCTCATCCATGGTTTCTGTTGGACAGTGTGAATGCATTCAACCAACTGCTCTGACAGTTGGACTGTGTGATTGCAGTCAACTACATCTTGACAATGTTAGTGTAGATGAGATCTGGGGATATGTCTTTGCCCACACCTGCGACATACTGTATTGAAGTAGGATGGTTCAGCAACCTGAGCTCATCCATGGTTTCTGTTGGACAGTGTGAATGAAGTCATTCCACTGCTCTGACTTTAGAAGGTATTGTAATGGCCTTTGTAAGCACCTATTATGACTCCCATGTCGTTGCTTTGTTGTGGAACTCCCTGTTTGTGGAGAGAACTGACAAATGAAGGCCCTGTGAAGCCCCAGTGGCCTAATGGATAAGGCACTGGCCTCCTAAGCCAGGGATTGTGGGTTCAAGTCCCATCTGGGGTGGCTTCCAGCAGAGTGGCGCAGCGGAAGCGTGCTGGGCTCGTATCCCAGAGGTCGATGGATCAAAACCATTATCTGCTAGCACAGTTTTCCAGCTGTAAAATTGCTTTTCTTACAGACCACTGTCATTCTGTCTGCAACATCTGTACTCAAACAGAAGTTGTCAATCAAAAGGCCTAACCCAAACAAGACTGCTCCCATCCTCCTGAGAAGTATATCACTGCGACACTGTGATTTCAGTCAACTACTTCTTGATAACGTCACACAGCTTTCCCACACCTCATCCATGGTTTCTGACGCAAACTGAGCTCATCCATGGTTTCTATTGGACAGTGTGAATGCATTCAACCAACTGCTCTGACAGTTGGACAGTGTGATTGCAGTCAACTACATCTTGACAATGTTAGTGTAGATGAGATCTGGGGATATGTCTTTGCCCACACCTGCGACATACTGTATTGAAGTAGGATGGTTCAGCAAAGTGAGTATATCCATGGTTTCTGTTGGACAGTGTGAATGAAGTCATTCAACTGCTCTGTCTTTAGAAGGTATTGTAATGGCATTTGTAAGCACCTATTATGACTCCCATGTCGTTGCTTTGTTGTGGAACTACCTGTTTGTGGAGAGAACTGACAAAGGAAGGCCCTGTGAAGCCCCAGTGGCCTAATGGATAAGGCACTGGCCTCCTAAGCCAGGGATTGTGGGTTCAAGTCCCATCTGGGGGGGCTTCCAGCAGAGCACAACCCATAGGTCGATGGATCGAAACCATCCTCTGCTAGCACAGTTTTCCAGCTGTTGGAGAAGTTGTCAATCAAAAGGCCTAACCCAAACAAGACTCTCTGAGAAGGATCTCACTGCGACACTGTGATTTCAGTCAACTACTTCTTGATAACGTCAAACAGCTTTCCCACACCTCATTCATGGTTTCTGACGCAAACTGAGCTCATCCATGGTTTCTGTGAAGCCCCAGTGGCCTATTGGATAAGGCACTGGCCTCCTAAAGGCTGGTTCACACGGCAGGATTTTAAAATTGTCTGCCGGTTTCCCAAACTTGAGAGACCACACACATGGCGTTAAATAATCGGAGGTTTTACAGTTTTGGTCGTACAGTGTGTGGTGTGTGGCCACACGGCAACATCAACACACCACACACGAACCGATTTCACTCGCGAACGTCCCCCGATCAGACGGGAAATCTCGCAAAACCTCTCGAGATCAAACGTGTTTCCAGAGTCAACAAAAGGACGAAGAGGACGTAATAGGGATCGCTTGGCTGTGTTTTTATCTGAAAAACAAAAAAAACGTTTTAAAAAAGTTTTAAAAAGAGTCGGTCAAAGGAGCGGAGACTACGGGAGCATGAACTGTACCTGCTACATGATGATATGGAGGTGAGTAGCTTTTTTGCTCCCGGTGTTTTCGCTACTATGTCACCTCGCTTTCTGATTGGCTATGCGTCACATTCAACAGGCTTGTGCTCGTTTTCTCCTAAGGGGAAACACCACAGATGATGAGAGATCGGGCCAAAACAATCCAACATGTTGAATATCCCCGATTTGAGATCGGAGCGGTCCCGACATTCTTCCGACCAGACCAGAACGGACAGATCTGAACACACCACACACGGCAGGATGATCTTATAAGATTATTTTATGATGATCGGGGCGTCCTTAAGATTATCGGAAGGAGAGAATCAGAGCCAAAATCGGCGTAATTATCCTGCCGTGTGAACCAGGCTTAAGCCAGGGATTGTTGGTTTGAGTCCCATCTGAAGTGTTTTGTTAGTTAACAGGCTCATCTGCACTAGATAAATATGTTTCTCATTGTTATAATTTTCATTGAAGTCCATCTCTCAATAAAATACACCCAAAATAAAAAAAAAGATTGTCATTAAAAACCTTTTACACAGAACTCTGACATTATGATCTTGATTACATTTTTCAAGACATAGATAATTCATTTTTAATCTCAAAGAGATTTTTAAATTCAGTGTGTAAGTATTTTACCTCTTAATTCAGTTATCAGCCTCAGAAAAAAAGGAAACGTTCCAATTTTGCCAATCAAACTATGTTTTGATATGTAGCTGTCTCTAGCATGTAATCCCTGGATGGGATTTCCAGATTTGTTTTTCTTTTCATCCCTTGTGCTCTTTTCTCTTTCACCCCATGTCTGTCTTTCATTTGATTAAGCCCTTTTCCTCTCTTTTTTGCTGGGACATCAAGCTTGACTGCTTGGCAGTGGTCCTCCTTTTAAATGTTGTTTCTTTTGCTCTACTGTCACAGATTTCTGACCAGAGACTGGATTGTCAATGAAGGGTTTTACACCATGCAACACTGATTTTCTGCCTGTCTGGAACACTAAACCATCTTGGCATTAAGTGCTCAAGTATGAATACAGCAAAATTTAGCCCTTAAGACCAGGATTTCATATGAAGGGTCTAAAAAGGACAGTCAAGTCTGACTTCATAACCAAGGGGTTATATCAGGATTGGCAAATCAGATATATTATTTCTACTCTGAATGAAAACATATCGTTGGCTTTTTTGTTGTGTGGCAAGTACAAGAAATAGTTTAAAATGTTTTTATCCTCTGACAATTCTGATTAAACTTATTTTGATGATGGATAGTATCAGAAAGTAGAAAAGAAGTACCCCTTCCGAGAGTCAGCTCTTTTGTCATGTCTTTATCCCAAACATGCATGAGGGAAAGCGCAGCAGTGGTCCATTCAACTGACAGGTCGGCAAATACTGACAATTCTCAAGTCTTTTGATGTCTCACATGGTGAATTTAAATGTGGCATGAAAGGTTATTTAAAAATTACCTTAGAAGATGGGCCAAGGATTGTCCTTTTTTTTTTTTTTTTTGCTGTTATCAAATGGGTATCAGTACTACTAGTATTGTACTCAAGTTTTTTTATTATAGTTTCTTGAAAACTTTAGTTGTCATGATAATAGTAGTATAATAGTTAGTTTGAATTTGGTTGAAAGAAGAAATGTCAAATTTGTTGTACATTGGCGAGCGTCCTCACAAAGTGAACTCACAAACATCAAAAAGTGTAGGACACAGTATAATCCATTTATATACAACATCCTGACAAATAACGGACTCAAAAATAACCTGTCTACAGCAACAGTGCTGGCAGAAGCAAAAACTTAAATACCAACCAATCAACCAATATACCGTCACAAATACATCCGTTCACATTTATCAACATTATGTGAACCCCTCTGCCCTGCACACTAGTGTCTGACTGTTTTTTGTTTGACAGGCATTATTATTGACGAGACCACATCTGTTCTACCTGATATAGTGCCATGACACTCTTGCTTTGTGATTTGAGTTACTTCTGTAAATAAATTCTTCATCTTTATTGCTCATTCTTCTTTTTCTTGTTATGTTACAGACTATAAAATTGCACAGGCTACATTTATAATTAAAGATAGATAGATAGATAGATAGATAGATAGATAGATAGATAGATAGATAGATAGATAGATAGATAGATACTCACACACTGTAAGATGTCATAAATCAGGGTCACCGAAAAAGAAGAAAACCGTTGTCACTGAAATATTGGAAAGGAAAACAACCTTTTGAAGTGACAATTACGTTTTTTATTCAAGTTTACAAAACTATTGTTGATTGTGAATATGCAGTGTAAATTGTAAATGTATTAGAATGTACCATTGCTTTTACCGTTTAAATCCCTTATCCGCAATAAACATAGAAAACCATTTTTAAGCATCTTTTTCAGTTCAATTCTCTTTAGAAAGACAGAAAGTATAATGTTACATTTTACAGCGCAAGATACTAACTGGAGCATACGTGAGAAGCCCAAGTGGTGCTTGACAGTCAAAGTGCACGACAGTAATTTCCCTACGGCTTGCGACTACGACAGCGAGCCAAACGTTTTACGGCAAGCATGTTAGCACAGAGTGGTTGTTGTTAGCCAGATAAATAACCACACAAGTTTTACGCTCTGCTTAAATATCCACGCTTAAACAAAACCATTATTACTTTTTGGTTTTTATTCCGGAGACATGGATGTTGGGGAGCTCCTTAACTATCAGGCACGTGCTTTATTTTGTGTGACTTTACGTTAGCTATCCTTTCTTCATTCACTGGATTGAATGCAGTAACATCGCTCGTAAATATGAATGAATGAATCTTTCTTTATCTACTTTCATGAATCTGTATGTTCTATAAAGCATTACTGAAATTAGTTACTATTACATTGTTGTTGTAGTTTAAATAAGTACGAGCAGTTAGCATGCTAACTAACCGGTTGCTAATTGTTTGAAGAGGCAGGCTACACGTCTAACTTGGTTGTTACAGATATGTTAGTGTGTAAAGTAGATGAAAGTACATGTGCTTTTAGATCTACCCATAACCATATACATCCCTGTTTCCTGGCTGAGCAGCTTACTTTGTCCAGGACTTCACAGCTTCTGTTTAGTATGCCAGTACCCATCGATAAATCCTATAACTAAAGATAAATGACTTACAATCCGTATATTACACCTCATATCATATATACAATGCATTTTCGCAACCATTTATATGCAATTACTAAATTCGGCTGATAAAAAAAAACTTTATATCATAAAACTGCCTGATGCAGCTGGTTTTAGTAGTTCTCATTTTCCTCAGAATAGCTGCTGGACACCTTCTTATATACTGAAATAAAGTGTGCTTATTGGACAGACTAAAGTAGTCTAAAAATCTTAATGCAGTTTTGCCCATATCCGTTTGTTTTGATAGATTGGTCGTGGTATGTCTCACCAATTGCATTAAATAAAATATAGAGAAATCCTGTCACTGTTTTTCTCCCACACTATTTAGTTGGAGCTAAACCTGAGCTTTTCCATTATCTCTAACGTGACTATATGAGTACACATTTGAGTGCACATTATAACACGTCAACATGTGATTTGAACTTGCAGCCTGACAGAGGAGCAAAGCGTCCCAGGCAGGAGGACGGCGGATCAGCAGGAGGAGATGAAGAGTCCAGGGGAGGGAAGCAGCAGAAGGGACTGAGTGCCAGAGAGTTGGCCAGATACCGAGAGGCAGCAGCAGGAGTAGGGATTGATGTTGGGGGTGAAATGAGGGACACTGATGAGCTGACTGGGGACAAGAAAAAGATCCTGGAGAAACTAATGGACCAGGATGAAGAGGAACCAGAGGTAGGGGAAATTACGTTTGTGTAATTCAAAGAGTTTATGTTTTTCTAAGACAAAAACATCGAAAATAATTGTAATATCAACACATTGAAAGAAAGAAATGGGAATAATATGTTGCTGTATCTATACTCTTAATGCATACATAGTCTGTTTTTCAATATTTTAACTATTAGAGGGAGGGCTGCATGCAATCATATGATTGGACAGTCACAGTCAGAATGAGCTCAAACTATCAGTTTGGTTGGGATTGTAAAGTAAGCAGACACTTTAATCACTTGTGCTATTTGGCATTGCAAAAATAAATGAGCAGGTATTCAAACAGCACAAAGACAGAGGAGCTCTACAGTATCTTAAATACAAGATTCCATTTTCATCACATCAGTGTTTAACAATGCTCGTGGCTTCTGCAGATGTACAGTGTATAATGTAGTATAGAGTTTGTTTTTTTTTTACAAACAATTTCTCAGAGAAGCACATGTTGGTCTTTATCCTACAACATAGATATACTGTTGTCATCGTTTCCATCATTTTATTTGCTCTGTGGATATTTCCAAGGTTTTATGTTGACTGCACTTACAGACTCCTCGCCCCGTCCTCCAGCAGAGGAGAGAGGGGGCGTGGCAAAGATATTGCTGTTTGCATTTCTGTCTGGTTCCTGATATTTTCAGGGGCTTGCCTTTCACACATGCACCTCACCTCACTTTTCCTCAGATTATTTGTGAATTTGTCCTTGCTCTTACAACCTTTAATGCTCAGCTGGTACTGTATAGGTGAGAGGGCTTGGGAGGGGGAGGGGGGGTTCATAATGGTGACTGTCTGTGTGAATATCACTAATTTGGATGTTTTACACAAGACAAAAACACAACAGTGGCAAATGATATACTAACAACTAGTCAAGTAGTGAACAGTGTAAACTAAAGCAGAGAAACATTGCTCAATGGAAATCAATCAATTATTATTTGTATAGCACAGATTCATAACCAGTTGTTGGCTCGAGGTGCTTTACAAAAAGAGGAGGTTAAAGACCTTATTCTTCGTTCTGTTTCAAAAGAAAAAAAGGATTAGGTGCAGGAAGGATGAGGTGGAGGTCAGAGCACAGCGTGCATATATGATGACGGCGTTGGTTGCAGGGATGACAAATGAATGTTCGAGACTATATTACCTGCTGCTTTCACACATTGACTCACCTTAACTTTATCAGCCTGTTCACACTTAGATATACGAGTGTGAGTCACTGCTGAAGTTAGTTCAAACATATTCTGTATCAGAAGGTTATGTAGTTGTCTGTTTACAGTTGGAAGGGGGGGGGGGGGGGGCAGTTCTTCCAGTCTTATACGTGTCCACTAAAAGAGAGCAGACAGTCGACTTTGGCTTCATGGATAGACCTCTAGTTTCACATCCTGATGGGTTTTTTTATTAGCAGATTTGAAATTAGTCGTCTGTGTTCACTTCTTACAAGTTGAGTTCAAATCTAAAAGCATACAACCATAGCACAAGACCCATTGTCAGTACCACTGCTGCCATATTAATTGGGGCCAAATAAAATTTCCCATGTATTATTCTGCACTGGAGCCAAGGATTTTTTTTATTCACCGTGTCAAGAGCTGCTCAAAGCAAAGTGCTGCACTGTGCCATAATGACTGACAATTGTAATTTTCTAACCTGTCATTATCTTTTCAACACTTTAGCAGGCTTTTAAGCCAGCAGGAGGTCAAACACATTCCCTTTCCACTCAAGTGCACTTACAAGCCTGTGGATCGTACAAAACTTCTGGGTTCTTTACTCAACTCAAGTCTCATAATTAGTTTGACTCTGAGATTTCTTCGTTGTCATTTCAGCAGCTTCCCTCTTAGAAATGTATTTTGTCTTTCTTTGCTCTTTCAAACATTTCTTCCTCTCTCCTCCCATGCACCAATCAAACAGGCAGAACCGGTGGACGAGAGTTCAGTGAAGAAAATGATCCTGACCTTTGAGAAACGGTCGTACAAAAATCAGGAGCTGAGGATTAAGTTTCCTGACAGCCCAGAGAAGTAAGTGTGGTACTGATGATTCACAGCGCTTTGCTCTTAATAGCTGTATATATTATAAGAATATATGTCTTCCATTAAAGGAGTATACTAACAACCATGACAGAGTATCTGTTAAACTCTTAATTACATGGCCTCTCTTGTGCTTTTAGATTTATAGAAACATAAAATGCAGCTTACCAAAATGTTCTGGCTCTTTAAAACAGGTTCATGGAGTCAGAGCTGGATCTGAACGACATCATCCAGGAGATGCATGTGATCGCCACGATGCCCGACCTGTATCACCTGCTGGTGGAGCTCAACGCCGTCCACTCCCTGCTGGGCCTCCTCAGTCACGAGAACACTGATATCCTTTTCTTTAAATATACTGGTTTCTTCTGTCAAAGCAGAGGGGGATTTTCTAACGAACATGAAGACTGAACGGAAAAAGCTCCAGCTTGTTGTATGATCAACTTTATTAACAAATTAGACCGGCGCTTTTCGTCGGTCATCCATGACCCTGATGAACCTATGACGACCCTGATGAGGATCACAAGCCGAAACATCTTTTTAAGACTGAACTGAGTTAATTTCATTGACTGTTTAATTAGAGTTTTTTTTAGTCTATAGTGGGAATAAACAAGCCCAATGCTGAGTGCCGTGAGAATAAATTAAGGATGTTTTTGGCTTTTCATAGGATTTGTTAAAAATTTAAAATGTGCAGAGTATTTCCTTCCATCTGATTTAATCATCTAATCATACAAATCAAAGCCCTTTAACGTTCTGCAATTTATCATTTAAATTCACTAAATGATCATGAAATGGATTTTCAGTAGCTGATTATGATTTTAGAGTCAGTTGTCAGTCTGACACTCTTATAGGAGTGTAATGCTTCAATGAGTATTCTCTCAGCACATTCATATTGTCCTCAGCCTGAGCTACATGTTGCCATAGCAGTGGTGGACCTGCTGCAGGAGCTGACGGATATCGACACACTCCATGAAAGCGAGGAGGGGGCCGAGGTGCTCATCGACGCTCTGGTGAGTTCAGGACTTACACCAGACTTTCAACTTATTGATGAAGCAGCACTTTGGAGTTGATACTCAAGCTTCTTGGCACTGACACTCAAACCAGACGGGGGGAGGGGGGGGGGGTGGATTTACAGGAAAAATAAATCAGAAAGAAGCCCTCTGTTGGCTCTCACTCACATCTGCAGAGGATATTACTTAGGCCCTGGTGCCTGCGTCTTTTTATGGAGAAAGAGCGCCGCACCTTTGCTCAAGTTGACTCCAGAAAGGTGCTGTTGGTGAAACTGATGTTCTTTTCTAAATGTGTGATATTTCCCATATTTGTTGCCGCCTACAGATCATGTACCCACGTCCTCTTTGCAAACGCTCGTGAGTGCACAGCTAGCTCTTTTCTGACAGGTGAAAAAACGTTTGGTGGACACGGGGACACAGATGATTGAATGTAAAATGGCTCACAAATTGTTCTTTATTGGTGTTGTCAGTAAAAACAACCCTGTGAAATGTGAAGCTTAATGATTAAACTGGGGAAAATATGCTGCTAATTTGTACTTTCTGTCATTGTTTAATTATTACAAATTAAACGTGTTTGCATCCGTGTGATCTATGTGAGTTGTTGTGGCAATTAAGTCAATTTGAGATCTAATTTAAAAAGTGACATAAACCTATTCATGGAAAAACATATTAATTTCAAGTGTTATGTCAACCATGTAATTATAGCGCCTCCTCTCATACATACTTTTTGTCATCCTCCAGCTCTGTTGCCTTCAACTCTCTGTTTAACATCTATCTCTCTCTCCCTCTTTATTTTTTGTTGTTGTCACTGAGTGTGTCGTGATGCCATGAGAGCCGGGGTAGATGTTGACGTCCCATTATGCGTGCTGACATTTTGATGCGACACAGACAAAGGTCAAACTACCAAAATGTGTTAGTGTACCTCGAATAGCGGAGAAAACTGTCACTGTGACACTTCCTCAAATAATCAGTGGTTTTATGCCACATGCAATCTACCTGTTGGCAACATTATTAAGTGAGTAAGTGTGTTTCTTTTGCACATTAGATTTGATTGACCATTAAACCTCAGTCCAATGTGCACACTCTGACACGAGGATCCATTGGCCTTTATTTACCGAGCTCAGGTCATGTAGGTGAAAGATGGATGGATGGAGGATTTTTACGATGTTTGCATCCATTTCGTTAAAGAATCAGCAGGCCCCTTCATAATCAGGCCTGAACTTCTCAGGTGATTGCTCTGTTAAACTCAACTTGCTCCTCTAAAGGTTACACTCACCAATAACAAAGACTTAACTGTTAGTGCAGTGCGGCAGCTCGGATGCAGCCAAAGAGAAAACTACAGCTCCCTCCTCTGCCATGATTTGCTTTTGACAACAGAAGATTTTTTTCCAAAGAGAAATGATATGATGCTTGGTGTACCAGTAGCTCTGGTGGCTCTGCAGAACTGTCTGGATAGACGCATTATACAAACGCAGTCCATTTACCATGCAATGGAGCGCCCATAGCCCCATTCTTCTTTACAGCTTCTTCCAAGGGAAACAGTTTGAGGGCAGCAAGGCTTGGTTGAATCCATTTCTCTCCTCTTTGCTGTGATGCTTGCAGCTCCTATGTCCTTGTTGCCAGAAGGCCAGGTGGTATCCTTGATAAGATGAATCAAAATGATCCACAGCCGTCTTTTCCTGCTCATGAATCTGTGTCGACTGTCTGTCTTCTTTCATCTGTAAAAGTACTTTTACTCAGCCGCTCGAAACCCCGCGAGCTCTGTTTGGTTGACTCTCTAATCTTGACTTGACTGATAACACCGGGACATGTTTCTTCTGCCAGGCCTGAGTCCAGATGTTAAACGTCCAAGTTGTCATTTCTGGCCCTTCATGTTTTCTCTTTAAAAATGTGTTTTCAAACATTCTCAGCTGGTGGGTCGGGACCCAAAAGTGGGTCACGGAGCCATTTTCAGCGGGTTGAGAAAAGACGTCTAAAAGTCTGTGAATCACTTTTTGAGCTTGTTTGTGTTTCTTTCTTCTGTGGCACATGTTGTATCGTCTTGAGGTTCAAACTGCACTATTTTCCTTTCGTAAATCTGATTGTTTAAAAGATCTCTTAAATTTGGGTCGTAAATTCTCATGAAGGAGTCCCCGCGGTTTGACCCGATGAGAACCGCTGATCCAGAGGAATGCAGTACCTCCACCTGATGTCGGTCTTTACGTTGGGATCTTGTAGCAGGACCCTGACTTTGTCTTTCTGTGTCTGCAGCTGGAGGGTCAAGTGGTGGCCCTGCTGGTGCAGAACATGGACCGGCTGGATGAGCAGGTGAAGGAGGAGGCTGACGGCATCTTTAACACTCTGGGTAAGGAGATAAGCACCAAGGCTACACAAGACCCTCCTGTCTGTCTCAACTCATTTCCTATAGAAGCTGCAGCTTACTGCTCCTGCTGTTTCTTTACATGATCAGTGGAGCTCTACAACACTTAAAGAACAAGACGATGAAAAGCTTTCAGTGGCCTGAACTTAGTGTTTTCATGAATTTGAAATGATGGGTTAAGAATTTCAAAGCACTCTGCAGTGATTGCCGACTATTTTTTTTTTTTTTTTTTTTTTTTTTTTAAAAGGTTTATTTTTGGGCTTTTTAGCCTTGAATGGATAGGATGGTGGTTAGAGTGAGAAAGTGGGGAGAGACATGCGGTAAAGTTGCTGTGGGTCGGACGCAAACCCGGGTCGCCCGCACGAGGACTGTAGCCTCGATGGGAGCGCGCGCAGTGCCACTGCGCCACTGGCACTCCCTGCCAACTATTTTTTGTCAGTGGTTTTGTCCGTGTTATTCAGTCTGCTGATCCACTCTTTCTTACCATTTTTTCGGAGGTAGTAACAGAGGTGTTACAGAGGTAAGATAGTCCAGCAGAGTCGGTGGAGGGAGCGCAGCGCCGTGTGCGCGTAAATGTCTGGCTGTGTGTCTCCGTGGAGCTCCCGCTGTGCCACACTCGCCCAACAATGAAACACAATGTGAATCCAAAGACTGATACACCAATACTGCACATCCCAGGATCAACATGAGTGTACAAAGACGTGATGTTACAACACTTTAGCAAAACCCTAAAAAAACAAACAAACTGAAAATGGTTACGATTAAAGAGAAGCTTGCTTCAAGAAAACAGCTCAATTAACAATCGAGTGTTTGAATAAAAATAAATGTATCCCATTTTTCTCAACATGAAAAGCCTGCCGAGGGGCAGGTGTGCTTTTAAGGAGTGTAGGAGCCCGTGCAGTTTGTCGTCATGGAGGGGGCTTTCACACAGACTCACTTTATGAAGCTGAACAGCCTCGCCCTCTGCTGCTGTGTGTCCAAGTCTTTTTAGTGTGACGGCGAAGGAAGCTGTCAAGCTCTCATTTGGAGTCGATAGCTTTTTTTTTTTTTTTCCATCAAAGTTAGCCGTAGAAGTTGTAGTCTGTTTTTGTCACATTGATTAAAGTGCATTCATGAAAGGGCTCGTGGTGGGCATGGGGCCAGCAGATAGTTTGAGGAGTCGTGGTCTCTGTATTTAGCCTCTCATGAATCAGACTTTTCTGCCTCTCAGCTCTTTTTGTGTTGAACGAGTCCGCTGAGATGATATTTCCTTTGTTGCCAGATTGAGGCCGAGTATCAGGAGGGCTGTTTAGGTGTGTGTTTGGCTCTGTGTGCAAGTGTGGGTTATATCGAGGGAGCGTAGCTATTCAACTTTGTGCGTGTGTGTGTGTGTGTGTTATCAAGGGAGCTCTCCAAGCTTGAATAAGCCCTTTGTCTGCCTTGGCTGCTCTCTGCTCTGAGCCTGCTGTCCTCCAGGATGCTGTCTGTCTGTCTGCTCTGTTTGAATCACTGATAAAGCCCCTGCTCTCTCTCCCTCAGCACCCTCCCTCTCCACCCTTCTCTCAACATTTCTCTGTCATCTGCAGTAGCTCTCTACAGATTTGTATTTTTTTATTTTATTTTATTTGTCTTATCTCCCAACCCCTCTCCTCCATGTATGTTTGTTATCCTCTTGTTACATTCCCTTTGCTTTCCATTCCTCATCTTTGACTTGTCTTCCCTCCCCTTTGCCTCCCCGCTGCTTTTCCCCTCCATTTATTTTCCTCCCCTCTATTCCCATAAGTTTTTCTCTTCTCCTTCCTTTCATCACCACCAACCAGCAATTTCTCTCTCGCTCTCTCTCTTTCTCCACTTCTCGCTCGCTCTCTCTCTTTCTCCACTTCTCGCTCGCTCTCTCTCTTTCTCCACTTCTCTCTCTCTCTCTCTCTCTCTCTCTCTCTCTCTCTCTCTCTCTCTCTCTCTCTCTCTGTCTCTGTCCACTTCTTCTGCAGTCTGCCCTGATTGAGATATCGTGTGACGGAGACGGCTTTCTTTAAACGATATTAGAAGTAGCTTAGACAGAAACCAGTCAGAGCTTGTATAAAAAGATGACTGTTGCATTCCACATTTCTTCTTCTTTAAAGTTTATTCGTGTAGCACCTGTGAGTGTGAAAGTGAGGCCGATAGATGGCTTTGATTGAAGACCACACTATATATAAGTACATAATCAGTAGTTACTTTCCCCGCTGGATTAGTCGGCATCATGCAGAAAGCTCCTCTAGATTTAACATCAAACTTGTGTTTGGGACTTTTTTTTAAGTCGAGAGAATCTTGAGTGACAGCTTAAGACACATTTCCAGAGCTAAGCTTAAATTTCACCGTGTCATGTTCCAGCTGCGATGTGTCCTCTAGAGCTGATAACACACGCTCGAGTTAATGCTTTTTCTTTGACTATGTTTGTTGCAGCACCCTTCAGAATGATTTCAGAAGCAGCTTTTCACTCTGCTCTCCTTCAGATATGGACCTGCTCTTTTCTTATCCTTTCATTGTTCAAAGCAGATGAGTTGGGACAGACGTCGAACGCAGGAACAGCAATCTGGACAATTCTGAAAATATAACTCTCTTAGCAGGCTACTCATCCTGTTACAATAATGCATCAACTTCTGAGAAAGTTGCCTCCTAAAATTACACAACTTCTTTAATAAGCAAATGACCGTCAACAATTGAGAATAGTCGTGTAATCTGACTGACACGCAGCAGGAAATTTCCAGAGAATTCCCCTCGATCCAATAGGACGAGGAGTGAGGTTTATATACGTACTGTGACTGCAGCATGGTGCATCGAGTGTCCGCATGTGACCTCTATGATTTCTGCTCACGTCATTAAACATGCACTTTGATCTTTTCTGCTCTTTTGTTGACGTTGTGATTTGGCTGAGCTACACCTAGCATTGATATAAAGTCTGTCCAATATGTCAGCTCAGTGTGATTCTGTGTCTCACGGACATGTTAACTTGAACTATGCAGAAACAAGACGTAAGGTGTATTGTTAGGTTTTTTTTTTTTTTTGTTTGTTTTTTTTTTTTTAAAGATTTATTTTGGGCCTTTTATGCCTTTATTATAGAGGGAGGAAGGTGGATAGAGTCGGAAATGAGGGAGAGAGAGTGGGGAGAGACATGCGGGAAATGGGCCACAGGCCGGACGCGAACCCGGGCCGCCCGCGCGCGAGGACTATAGCCTCAATACATGGGATCGCGCGCCTTGCCACTGCGCCACCGACGATCCCTATTGTTAGGTTTTTAACATTACATTTTAAATCTTTCTCAGCTATCATTGAGAACATGGCGGAGTTCAGACCAGGCCTGTGCACAGAGGCCGCCCAGCAAGGACTCATGCAGTGGCTGCTTAAGAGAATCAAGGTGAGAATGCAGCAGCTGATTTAAAACTCAGATTGATGTTTTAATAATGTGTTTTTACCCACGCATGTGTTCAGGTTCCCAGTCATGTAAAGCAGATTATAAAACATTTAAACGTACCAGGCTTGAAGAATCGCTGCTAAAAATGTGAAATCGTTGTTGTCTCTTCGAGGATGTGGAGATTTTCTTATTCTCTGGTCTTTGGAAAACAAAGATACTGAAGATGAGAGGTAGTTTGAACATGGTCTCTCCTCCCTTTCCTCCCAGGCGAAGATGCCTTTTGATGCTAACAAGCTGTACTGCAGTGAAATCCTGGCTATCTTGCTGCAAAACAATGACAGTAAGTGCGTCTCTGTAAAGGGTCTGTGGCTTTCAAAAGGAGCTAATTTATCTTCTGCTTTTTGTTTCCCTCTCAGCCTCCATGAACACAAAGAAAATTCACTGTGTCCTGTTTCCTTTCCTTTTCCTTTCGTCTGCCTGGATTATTCTTCCTCATGTTTCATTTCCTTATTTCATCTTTTTCTTGCTCACCCCTCTTTTAGTCTTCCTATTCCACGTCTCTTCTTCTCTCTCTCCTTGTCTTATTTGCAGTCTCCTTCACCCTTCTCTCACTCACTAAAACCCCATAAAGCCTCGCATAGCCACAGGACGATCAGGTGCTTGGACAGGCTCTCATTAATGGTACAGGCCATATTGATATTCAGAGGGAGTCGTGTTTCACTTTACACTCATTCTCCCCCCTCTTCTCTTCCAGTTATCCTCTCCATCCTGCCCTTCAAATACAAAACACAACTTCACAAAAAAAAAGATTTTCTTCTTCTCAGGGAATTCCGTTCCCTATTAAAATACTGTCATTCACTTGAATTTAAAAAATGCAAATCACATGACTGTTATTTAAATATGACAGTTTGGGAAAATCCTTGATGTGCTCATTTGAATGTAATTATCACTGCTTCTTGTCAAATCTGACTTAAAATGCCTCTCTGAAGGGTTTATATGTAAAAATAGTCCATGCAGCAAATGAGAACAGCATTTCATTCCCACTAATTAAGACCCTGTAGATACACCAGTTTTCAAATGAAGTCATGCTTTTGAGTCACAGAAACTTTCCTGCCCAGAGAAAGTAACAGATGAAACGCACAAATTATTTCTTGGTAAATAAAAGTCCATGTTGTTGAACCTCCTGATGAAAATTCACAGAATTTCTGTGTTCAAAGGCTTTAATAAAAAACTGCCTCCACACTGCTGCAGTCTCAATTTAACAGGAAATATAAAAACAAAAAGATAGATAGATAGATAGATAGATAGATAGATAGATAGATAGATAGATAGATAGATAGATACTTTATTGATCCCGAGGGAAATTCAAGATAACAGTCAGAACGAGACCTTAAAGGTAGAGTGAGTAGCATCGTTTGTTGCAGCTCGTCAACACAACAGTGGAGCCCGTCCTCCGTCCTCCCGGGCTCATCTGCCTATGACAGCAGCAGTGAGATCACAACCACCAGCCCAGCAACCACCCGCTGTTTGTTTGCACGACCTGAAACAGCTTCAGCCGCTCTCTGGAATCAACTCCTACAAACCCTCAGATCTGCTGAATCTCTGGACATTTTAAAGAAGTATCTACATTTTCTAAGTGTATGTTTCCTGTTTTTACTTTTTGCATTTGTGAAGCACCTTGTAACTAATACAGGACTTACCTTGAGCGTAAACTGCTTCTACCTGCACTGCAAGCTTTTCCATTTGTTGTATTGGAAAAGCCAATAATTTAACAAGCTAGCACAAGCTAACCACCTGCGTTGAGAACCTGCCTGTCCAAATGAAAGCCGACAAACCCCTCGTCAAAGCCGCTTCTTTACCTCCTGGCTGCAGGTGAAGGTCAACCAAAATGTTCACAAACCAAACGTTTAAGTATAACGGAGATGTGCATGGAAACAGGCACTGACTGGTTATATCAGCCCAGAACAGCAACACTCCAAGCTTGAATAACAACAAGGTCAGCAGCAGTGCTTAGCATAAACTCTTCACTCCAGTGTTACAGCTGAAAAGTCAGGGCTTTAATTTCTTTTGGAAAGAGTTGCATTTAAGTAGTGTGACAAATCCAGGAAGGATAATTGTCAGTGATAAGACCCATCAGCAAACAAACAAGGTTGACTGCACCAACATACAAATGTATCAGTTTCTGCCCACACACACTCAAACTCCAACACCACAGTTTTTAAGCTACATTAGAGCTTCACAACAAATCCAAAGTGTTTTTAAGGGGTTTGAAATGATGTAGAAGAGAGGGCAATAAGAGTTAATGTAGAAATAGAAGTACGTGTCTAGAAGCTGCATGTGGACAAGTTTAGCAAATTAGCATATGTGCTAAAACACTCAAATCAATGCATGTGGCATGTAATTGCTATGTCCACATAAAATAAACTTTAAAGTTTAAAAATAAATAAATAAAAAAAACTAGTCGCCTGAATGTCAAGTTCTGAGGGATTTGGGGTGCATAAGAACAATATCATGTAATATTAAAGGTTATTCTCAGCCAAAGATGATATACGTTTGATTTGTTTAGCCTTTAGGACTTTTGGAAAAGTTCAATTTTAAATAATAAAGAAGAAAACTCTGATCACATTCAAGGTCCAGAAAAGAGCACAGAGAATGAAAAATCTTACTTTTCCAGCCCTTTACCTCAAACACATGACTCTTGAGTAAATATATTTTCCTTATTGTTCTGTATTCACTCTCTCTGGAAGTCCCTCATGGCCAATGTGTTTGTCAGTGTTTCTTCTCATCGTATGTCTTTGTAGCACTTCTCTCACTCTTTTACCTTCCTTCATCTATCCACTTTAACTTCCTTTCCCCTGACCGTTTTCTCTCCTCCCTTTTCCTCTCTAAATGTCTCAATTTGATCTCCCTGTTGTCCTGTTCCTTCATTTTTATTACATAGTTTTCCCTCTCTCACTTCCACAGATACCAGAGAACTATTAGGAGAGATGGATGGCATTGATGTTTTACTGCAGCAACTATCTGTAAGATTTTACTATTTTTACACTATTTTGTGTTTGCTCTTCTGCCATCCAGACTTATTTACAGGTCCATTTGAGTCTTGTCGGAGTTAGGCTGAGCATGAGTATTCTGCCTGCCTGTTCTCCCACCTGTAGTACAAACCTGAGTCTATTTATGGATTGTTGATGTTAGTCATTGTTATCATGAAAACAGCTCCTATTTTCCCACTTTCCAAACTCTTCTATTTAACTACTGCAGACACTTTGCTGCCTCACTCATCACCTTCCCTCCCTCCTTGTCCTCTCAGGTCTTCAAACGTCACAACCCGTCCACAGCCGAGGAGCAGGAGATGATGGAGAACCTCTTCGACGCTCTTTGTTCCTGCCTCATGCTGCCAGCCAACCGAGACCGCTTCCTCCGAGGGGAGGGGCTTCAGCTGATGAATCTCATGCTCAGGTGAGGCCCCAGTACATTCAGAAATGTCGAAGGAAAGGACATCTGTCTGGACAGTTTGAATATAATTGAAGTATTTTAGTGGCAGTAAAGGTCTTTTAGTGCCAGCCATTAAAGCCACTCGTGCAAATGGAAGCTATTAGGATCTAAAAGTTATTTACACCTAAAAATCAGTCAAAATAAGAATCATCCAAAGTTTCTTAACATACCGTATGCCAGAATTTCTCTGTTAGTAGGTGCAACAGTCGTGGTTCATCATATGCTAGGTCTTATACATCAAGCTTCAATAACTCCAAACGGTGACTGGGCTGATCAGTCAAAGACAAAATTATGGACGAGCTTGGTCCTAAAATACTCAAATCTGTGTTTTTTAATGGATCTGTTTTTCCTGGTCACACAATTAACAGAAGGAGAATCGATGATGTATTCAATACGTCTCTGCTGAAATACTAACCTACAACGTACTGAGGTCCAGTAAGATGAGATTCGCAAATATAAAGCAATAGAAATCATCTTTAAAATGAAAACGTATGTTGTTGAAAAGTGTAACAAGATTTATGATCTGGCCCTCACAGCTTATATATGCCCTTTCCCCCCATTTTTTCTGCACTGTGAATATTTGAACAGTCACAGCGTAACACCGTGTAGCTCTGCAAAGAAAAAAACCATGGCGGTGGGACTCATTGCGACCACCGGTCCAATCAATCAACAGCTGGTGGAGCGTGGCGAATGCCGAGATTTGACCTTAACGAGTCATAAAGACACAGCTTGAATTTCCCTCGGGATCAATAAAGTATCTATCTATCTATCTATCTATCTATCATTACACACGTTTATGAAATCTTCACGGCTTCTGCATCCCCGTGCTGATAATCACATCTCTCATCACGTAGATTTAAGCCTTGGATCGATATCTCATTATTGGAATGCAAAAACACTTTTCTGCTAAATTGTCCACGAGGGAAATGAGGTGGAATAACAAAGGAGAGAGCAGTCAATGATATCTTTTATAAAACAATTATAAATTTGAAAGAATGCAAAAAAAAAATTAAATCCTTTCGTTTTGCATAAAACCCACATACTACTGTACATAAATAAATGTGTTGTATTTACAGGTCAAATATTGTGCAAAACACCCATCACTTTGTTTCTTTAACACTAATACGTGTCCCTAGTCTGCTTACAAACCCCCCAATGATGAGAAAAGTCCAGCCTCTCCTTCTTTAGCCTGCTCCACTTTTCAGAAAATATGTGCTCAAGCAGGCTGTTTGGAGATTTTCCCTTAATGACATCACAAAGGGCAGTAACCCTTGACTCTCCCACAGTGAGGTCTTTGTTTTGCCCTCTGAGTCTGCCTTCTCACCGTAAACAATAGGACGTGAAGCGAGAAAGCCCAAGCTTTTCTAGAGAGGGGGCGTGGTCAGACAGCTCATTTACATATTTAAAGCGACAGACACAAAAACAGCCTGTTCTGAGCAGGGCTGAAATAGAGGGGTTTATGGACATGATCAAATACAGGATCAGAGTGGATTTACAACCAGACACGTTTTGAGGAGCTCTGAGACTTCTTTAAACTTTTTGAAAAAGATGAGAATATGTGGGCATTTTAACGTTTTAATGTAACATGTAAAATAATGAAAGATTTAAAAAAAGTTTTATTATATCAAAGTGATCATTGTATCAGCAGAAAAGAGGAGTGAAAGTTGCTGTATTTGCCTCGTGTTCTGGTTTTCTCTGAGCTTATCTCCAACTGATGATGAAAGCATTTCTGTTCCAATATCAAATTAATTCTTTGAGCACTGTTTTTTAAATCTGTCTCCTGTTCCAACGTATTATATTATTTCCCAGCATATCCTTCATATTAATTTTTGACATTAATCAGTTCTCGCTTTCTAACATAAACAATAGAACAATAGAAAAGAAGAATGAGACGGCAACAGAAGAAAAGAATCATCTCAACTCACTGAGACACAGTTATTGTTTTTTCCCATCAAAACTTCCCTTTCAATTCCAACCAGCCACTTCTCCAATCTTGTGCTTGATACAGATTTCCCACCTGGTGTCTCGATGAATTCTCAGCGCAGGCTGAATGTGTCAGACCAGACATCTCATCCAAAAGCAGAGATGTAGCACAGCCGTTTTTAAAGACAGACACCTTGGAATCATTCGCTGTCAAACATCCCGTTGACTAAAAGATTCTCCCTCTAACTTCTCCCTCCTATAACAGCACCTCCTTACCTTTCTGATCTCCTTTACACATACACACCCTCCTGACCCCTCCGTTCTGCCTCCTTGATGCTTCCCGCCCGCCTATCAACAACGGGGTCTCGAGTCTTTGTCCTTCTTTTTAAGGGAAGGATAATATACGTAGTCTGATCAAGTTTGATTTTTTTTTTTTTAATTAAACTTTTGGTTGTACTGACTGATTGGTCATCACAGCTTTGTAAAACTTTCCCAACATCTTTGAGTGATTCAGTCTTATCTAGAATCTTATTCTTATCACAACAAACTCCTGATGTCATAACTCAAGGTGCAATTAATTTTGGGAAGGCGACAGCGGCGTAGGCCACGACACCAGGATGTTGAGTTAAGTCAGCTGTCTACAAACTGGACTGCCCAGTTTCCCCTCAGAAAGTACAATGTGTATCATTCCCCTCCAGCCTCTACAGCCGTCCATCATACATAATGTGCCTGTCTGGAGAACCAGCCTCAACTGCTGAAATATGTGTCCCTCCTCTGAGATAAACACTGTCATCTGTCATTGGTGGGAGTGGAGTAAGTGACAAGGTGACAGACAGCTACATTTCCTGAGCGGAGGCGTGTCGTTGAGGTAGATGGTGCAGACAGATCCGGAAACAGCCGGTTCACCGTGCGCTGATGAAAGACAACATAAATGTCTAAGTTCCCTTTTGTTGTCGAACACATTGCCAGGTTTGAGTTTTCAGAATTTATACAGGAAGTAATTTTTTTTAATATGTATATATCAGCAGCAGAAGATGAGTGCAAATACAAGAGGCTCATTTTTAGGTGAACTAAACACGTCACTGTTTAAATCTGAGGATGTTTATCGTCTGCTGCATGGGCCAATTAAAAGTAGAACTACTGGTACTTCTTCAGGCACCACTACACCACTATTGTGAGAGAGTGGGGTGCCTTTAAAATATTTTCATCTGTAAAAGAGAAGGAATTTAAAGAAAAACCCACATGTACAGTAAACATAAATTATTTGGTGTCTACTGACCCACATGAGGTGAAATGAACCCATCCAGTTCTTTGTTTGTAATCTGCATAAGTCTTAAAACACAGAAAAAATGCTCAGTTTCAGATTTGCTCTCCTGCTGATGTCACAGTTGCATCTGGTAAAATAATTTTTTTTTTTTTAAAAAAACCTCTCCAACCGTGGATGCCACCCCCAGTCTTGAAAAAACATTTGCGCAGGTCCGCTATTTTTATTCTCACTAGCCAAAGAGTGATGTCTACCTGGAACACTCAGGGGTGGGGCTTGTTGCATTTAAAGAGACGCACACATCAGAGCAGAGCGTTCAGCGAGAGCTGGTTTGTACAGAATTACAAACCTCCTCTGCTGCTTGATTCATCTTATATTTGGACCAACCAACAACACAGATGTTTCATTTAGACCACAGAAGGACTGTTTGAAAAGGTGAACAAGAATGATAATGTCTTCTTTAAAACACAATTGATCAAAGTAAGAGAATATCTGTCAGTGCAAATTATAATCCCTCACACACGTACCTTGATTTCATTATTGCATGCAGTCTAGCTTGTTAAGCTTCCAGGTTTTAGAGGAACTTCTCTCTTGAAGATTGTTCTTG
>NC_136703.1:3120640-3155640 GCF_947650265.1 Symphodus melops
CAGGCTGTGAGCGCCTTTGGCACGGTTTGAGATCAGTAACGTTTTACATGACACAAGTTTGATTGTGATCTGTGTTGTCAGAGTCATGCTGTGTAATCCTATTATTAGTGTATTTGAGATGGAGAGATTTACTGTTAGATCCCTGAGTAAAGACGCATCCAATTAACATCGTCACGTTCGGCCTTTCCACTAGTGGGCGTCGATAATGATCCATCTGTGTAAAGTCCTGCTGTAATGAAATAGGCTCTGGTATAAGGTCAAAGTAAACAAAGAGCTTCAACGAGGTAAGGCTTTCATTGTTTAGGGAGTGTGTGGTTCTCTCCAACACAAAATAGCAACATGTACCTTTATCTCTGCCACATTATAAAACAGTCTCAGTTGACACCTTTTGTATTCTGCTGAGGTGTCAGGATGTTGTCACTGGTTGTCAAAATGGAGTGCATAAAACATTTGCAATGTTTCAGTAGCTGCCAATGTTCTGTGTGATTTAGACAGTGTGCAGGAATTTGCCTGCAATATTTTTTTATTATTATTATTGTTGTTGCCGCAGTATTAAAAGAGGGCTCGATCTCTTTTAATTGTGTATTAGTAAATTTCCGGCACTGTGATGACCACAGTCGACACATACCTCGGCTAAATGACAGACTGTGATTGATGGTTTAAACACGTCAACCTGAGTTTCTACAGATCTACAAAATGTGAAATAAATCCATCCAGTCCTTTTGTTTGTGTTCTGCCCAAGTCTCACACCACAGAGAAAAATGCTCAGTTTTAACTGTGCTCTCCTTGTGATGTCACAGTGGGATTCTGGTATCTCCACCCATGGACTCCACCCCCAGTCTAGAGCAAAACTTTTGCCTAGGTCCACCATTTTTATTCTCACTAGTAAAGGACTGATGTCCACTGGGAAAACTCAGGGGGGTCTAATTGCATTTAAAGAGACACACACCAAAACAGAGCGTTGTGATGTTTTTAGTATACCTGCTTCACTCACTGCTCTGTGTGCCTTTGAATTGCCCCCCGGGGACAAATCAAGTTTGTTTTTTTTAAATTGAATTGAGAGAGCTGCTTTCTACAGGGTCACACACCTCCTCTGGTAATTGATTCATATTATATTTTGACCACAGCACAGCACAGATGTTTTATTTCGACCACAGGGGGCCTGATTGAAAAGGTGGAACAGGGGCAGAATATTTCCTCTGAAAAAAGAGAACATTGAATAGCATGTAGACCATTAACTGTTAATAATAACTTCTGAGAGTCCACAGCAGAATATACCCTTGTACTACATGTGAGTACAGTACAGTACAGTACATAGTGTGGACTAGTAGAGTCTATAGAAACCCTGACAGACTAGCCTGTAGTGCTGGGAGGCTAATTGCTCTCCCCAGGGCTCCTCCAGTCCGGGTCAATTCTGTCCGTCATGGAAGCAGCGCTTATTGTTTCTTCATGTCATTCAGAGCTAAACTGCTCCTCCTTTACCTGTCAATCAATAAATGAAGTCAGGCCACTCAGGGTCATTTGCATGTTAACTTAGCGCCCTGGATCCTTTGTGACAAGATGAGGCAATGAATGATTAGTGAAGGATGATCGATTGCTAGCTTCTGGACATGCAAAGTGTATGAATGAAAACATGGCTCCCGAAAAAGGTCCACTTGTTTACTAACTGTGAAGTAGTTCCGTGTGATGGATGGGTTTCATTTATTTCCTTTTTGGAGGTTCAGTTTGAGTTTGAATGAAGAGTGCATTCAAAGTCAACCTCTCTTCTGCCCACACAGTGTTTGAGGCTGAGGATGTTTGCACTCAGCTCTCTGAATCTTTCAATAGAGAAAACTCTGCAGAGATATTTGCAAACTCAGAGGTTGTTGTTTAAATGATCACCTTCTATCTAATGGATGTTCATGTTACTAAACACCCGAAAGCTGCGATCACTAAATAACCTTTGTTTCTGGCCTCAAAGATGCTGCGTTTGGCAAAGAATAAAAACACAAAACACCAGATGCTAAAAGATGGTTTGTGTGGAAGAAACACGATTTACTTTTTATTATTATGAATTTGGTTACAATTCAAAAACCATCTTTATGGATTTTTGATCCGATATTGATGAACATGCTACCATATTGATTTCATAATACCTGAACTCCTCACTGCACCTTCTGATATGTTAAATAATGTGTGCATTATTTATGTTGATTAAGAACAAAGTGACTCAACATTTATGTCGTCGTTGCATCATTCTTTAATTAACAAATAAAAAGAAGTATGCAAAAGCACGGCGGCACCAACAGCGCCCCCAGTGGAGAATTGTTATTTGAAATTATGATGATGAATGAATCTTTATTGTCATTGTAACAGGTAGAAGTACAACGAGATTTCGTAGGTCAAGGACCGATCCGCTGCGACTATGCGCGCCGACACTGGTTTCTTCTCCCATGTCTCGAGCGTCCGCCTTCCTTGAGAGCTAGAGGAAAGGATTGCATTGATGAATCAATATTTTTAACCGGCTCCATTTGTCACTGATCTCACTCGATGTGTTTGATGTTGTGTGTGTTCGTCTTCTACTATGAGCTCAGATTCTTCTCATAAGAAGTTTAATCCAAAGTGCATTCGCCTCAGCTTTGATGGAACAGACTAAACTTCAGACATTTAAAAAAGCAGCGGACAACGGCCTTTTGTTTCATGGAAAAAAATTTAATTCATTTAAAATGTTTCTGTCTCTTTTCATTTGGTCCTCGGGTGATAATTTGGTAGGTTTTGCTCGTATCAAAGAGATAAGACTTTTTCTCTTCTTCACAGTTGACACTTCGGTCTAAAGCAAAGCATGTAAATTCAGAATCGATCGGACGCCTTTCTAAAGGCTTCTTTACCAGGTCTTGCCCTCCATCTTGTACCCACGATGTAATCCCGCCTTCACGTGTCTCGACTGAGCGCTCGCTGTTTAGTTTAAAAGTCTTTGGAGACAACATTGCACAACCAGCAGCGATCAATAGCCTCCCTGGCAGGGCGTGGAGGTGGCGACATCAATTACCGCTTGGATCAAGTTGATAAAGTAGCGTCCGTTTGGAAATGGCTTTTTAGTGTCCGTTTCACTTTGAACAGGGAAATATCGTTTTCTGCGTTTAAAGAGAGGGAAACTGGACTAACAGTTTTTGATATTCAATCTAATGACACAGTTTGAACAGTGAGTGTAATTCCTGTCTATCTATGATGTCATGGAGGGAAACTGTAAAATGCATTTACATTTTTTCATAATATTCTTTCTTTTTTCTTTAGAAACATTTAGTGTCACAGATACAAAAAACATTTGGTTTAAACACACCAATCCAAAACAGAGGGAAACATTATTTTATTGACTTTTATTTTGAAAGGGTGAACTGAACTATATACGATATTTAGAGACTACAAAACAAAAGTCTTTCAGATCAACTGTAGATTCAGAAGTAAGAAGAGTTTATTTGATGTTTTGTCTCTTCTCCTGAAAGATACAAAACAACTCGTCTTTTGTTTCAGTGCTCTTGCTTCGTTTTTGTGCTGCTTAGCACGTCTGTAATGTAAAAGTGCACGTTTTATTATGAAAGATTGGAGGTTGGAAGATGACAGCCTTTAGATTTCTTATCCTACAAGTGTTGTAAGTGAGGATGCCGTGGGTCGTGGGGGATTGCAGAGAGGGAGCTGACAGCAAACACGACCCCTTTTAAAAAGCAGAAATGGGATTGATTCCTGTAGTCCTGTTGCTTAGCAACTGCAAAGCCTCGTTGAGAGAGAATATTGACCTCTTGTTGATAAGTCCAATTACATTTTTTCTCTCCTCTGTATAGCTACAGATGGTACAATGTCATACCCCCCCCCTTTATATGCTGTATTGTTTTTTAATAATAAGGAGAAACATTACGCTCTGATCGTCACCCTGGGGTGCAGACTATGAATAAGATGGTCTGTATGCGAGATAACCTCTTATGCAGTAGCATGAATCGGAGGAACAAGGACACTCAATGGGACTAACTCGTTTTTGTTGCTAATTTAGTCAATTAACATGCTTCAGACCCCCCCTTGGTAAGAAGACCCCAGAGCCGCCTCCAACAAATTTCTATCACCGTGAGAAATGTAATTTAGCTACAGCCAAAACTGATACGCCTCATCCAGTGTGCCTGAAAATGAAAATTGATTTCTAAATTGTATTAACATTTTCTCCTCCTCTTGTTCTATGCCCTCTTTGTGAGCGTATCCGAGCTTCACCGTGTGCGTGCAGTAATTGCAAATTATCAAATGCTAATCGATTTGTTCTCACTGAGTGTCGGGGTGTGATCGAGCTTTGCAGCTTTTTTTGTTTTTTCTTTTTTACGAGTTTACTGTTCAAACTGAGGAGCCAATCACTCTTTTATTTTACAAAATGAGACTGTGGACAAATGGTGAGTGAAACAGATTCCTTTAGGGGCTGCACACGCGTCTGTTTTCTCTGAACGAGGAGAGGTGATTGGAGCTTCTCATTGTGCTGTCGTTTCAATGCTGCGTCCTGTTGGTTGTGTTGTTTGTGTAGTTATTTGCACACAGTTGTTGTCTTGTCTGTCATCTTCTCACCTCTTTCATCTCCTGGTATCAAGATGAAATGTTTTCACACCTCCGATTTAAAAGACGACGGAGCGTCTTCAGTTTCTAAATCTTGCTCTGCAGCTTGTGATGCTCACTATGTTATCGAGATTACTGATGTGAACCTTGACACCTCTTAACTGATGTATGATTTGTCTTTAATGATAGTTTAATAAACGTTTACTGCTGGAAGCAGTTTGAAGCTGACGTTTCCTTTCCTGTCTCTCTCCTCAGAACACGTCTGCTCCATCATCGCCTCCATGCTGAGAAATCTCAAGTCCCAACAGAGGAGCAGGATGTTCACTAAGTTTACGGAAAACGACTGTGAGAAGGTTAGTCGTTGTCGTCGTCGATTAATTCAATAAAGAAAGGATCAACATGTGAATCAAAGTTTCGTGACCGTCGGGGGTTTCTTCTTTGCTTTTATTTCAAGGTCACAGTCACTCGAATCTTGTCCTCCACACAGTCTAGATGAAGCAGAATCAGTGTTCAATTTTTTTTTTGACAAGTCCAACCTTAGCCTGACTGCTAATCAGCTTTATATTAGTGTATCCAGTGACTATCTTATCGCGGATATGCTCCGATGTGACGAGGTTTATGCACCAGAGGAAGCTTTTCATTTGAAGGAGTATCATTGCAGTACATCACCATTTCTCCTCCTGGTTGTCACAGACAGACTATGCATTGTGGATTACAACAATATAATACGTGCTACTTTTACTAGAAAGCCTTTTTTCAGACTGCCTTTTTTCTCTCTTTTTAATCCCTTTGTTATAAGGCCCCAACGTTTAGGAAATCTATAAGGAATTAAGACTTAAAAGAAATCTGGCAGGAACAAATCTTCACATTGAATTTTAAATTGTAAAGTAAACTGAGGAGTTTGTATTTTCACCAGAGGATAGAGGCAGGTTCACACTGAGGTCACCTTTACCTGCGTGTAGAGATTTCAGGAATAAGTGATTCAGATATGAAGCCTGACAGGCGCGTGTCAGGTAACCTACCAACACCCTGGAATATGAAAAGATGTCGTCATGTCATATTCATGGTGTAACTCCAGGGATGTCTTTGCGTAAACTGTGCCAAAGCAACAAATGAACGTCTTCGAAATTATTCATTTGTTTGTCTTTGTTTTTATTTGCTTCATAAAAATGTCTCTAAAACTCTTTGAACCAAAGTTTAACATGCAGAGAAAAGTAGAAATTGTTGACGTCTCATCACGTTCTGTCTCTTCTTTTTGCTCTCTTTTCTCGTCTTCTTTTCCTGTCGCTCTGTCAAATATCTCTCTCTCTCTCTCTCTCTCTCTCTCTCTCTCTCTCTCTCTCTCTCACTCTCACTCTCACTCTCTCACTCTCACTCTCTCACTCTCACTCTCACTCTCACTCTCTCTCTCACTCTCTCTCTCACTCTCTCTCTCACTCTCTCTCTCACTCTCTCTCTCTCTCTCTCTCTCTCTCTCTCACTCTCTCTCTCTCTCTCTCTCTCTCTCTCTCTCTCTCCCTCTCTCCCCAGGTTGACCGGCTGATGGAGTTGCATTTTAAGTACCTGGAGGCTGTTCAACAGGCTGACAAGAGGATCGAAGGAGAGAAACATGTAAGCGTCTCTCCTCTTCCTTCCACCGGTCCCCTTCATTCTGTCGCCCTCTCAGTCGGACCTTCTCTCTGTGCTGTCGTCTTCACACTGGCTTTATGTCATTCACCCCGTCAATTCATGTATTCAAATGTTTGCTTCACTTTAGGGCAGCTGTTGCTCCATGTCGATGAAGTGTTCAGATTTAAAAAAGAAGAAGGGATATTTGATGTGTTTGACGCTGTGATATCAGTCCGATGGGACCTCGTTATTTGACTTGGATACATGGATTCGTTTGTGCAGCTTTCTTTTTTTTATCCACAGAGTCCTGGGACTTTTAAGAGCTGCTTCAGGTGAAAAAACGGTTTCTGTCGGGATCATTTCCATTTAACTAGATTGAAGCTATTCCAGCTTGTAATGTCTGTACGAGGGCCGTGGACTATAAAGGTTATATAGATACCTCTTTCTATCGTAGAAGGAGTATTCTTTTATATTTAAACTCTCCACACCAGCTTCACGAGGAACAAAAACCTTCTGTTGTAAATCCTGCAGACAGAAGAAAGATGAACATTTGTGTAACCCAATCCCACATTCATGGTTTTTATTCTCCGCCAACGAGATAAACGAAATTCAAATTGCATTACCGATATTCAGATAGCAAACACAATCCCCCGTTACAAAGGGCTGCTGTGTGTGATCAGAATGTCGCCTCACTTCCACTGATAAGATGTGCACTTCCACACAGTGTCACAACCACAAGGCGGAGGGGACAGACTTTTCAAAAAAAGCCATCACAATCCTGCTGATAACAATATGACAGTTTACAGAGGAATGGAAGAGTTGATTGCGTGCGTGCGTGTGTGGGGCTAGACAGACCAATAGAGGGATACGGATAGAAGATAAGTGGTCAGGCAGAGGATAATGGATCAACAGAGAGAGAGAGAGAAAGATAGAGAGGGCATCCTGTCTTTAGAAAGAGAGGAAGACAAGAAAAAGGGCAAACAGGCATACTGTACATTTTCAAAAAGAGGAAGTGGTTAAGAGGAAGAGATGGTTCAAGAGGGGGAAAGCTAGGAAAAGAGGAGAGACTGAGTGAAAGAGGGAATCATCAGGGGGAGTGAGGTGTGGGTGGAGACTGATAAGTGTGAGATTCCTATCTTAAGATGAGTGAAGATTAATTTCTCAGGCAGACAGCGTGATGGGATCGCCATGAAAAGGCCAGACAGTTTGACATTTTCCCTCCCGCCCTCTCTCCCTCTCTGTTCCAGCTTTTCTCTCGCCTCGTCTCTTGCCTCTATGGCTCTCTTCTTCTGGGATGGCAAAAGTTTGACTTTGTGATACTCGGTTGATATTGAGTGTGCGTGTGCATGTGTGCGTGCGTGCGTGTGTTCCACTATCTTTTTAGACCACAAGGTTAGACCATCTGTAGTGCAGAGCCATACTGTGAGTCAAACCCACATGAGGCAGGAAGTGATAAAACACCCATTTATCTTCCATATTTAACAAAAAAGTCTGTCAGAAAAAAAAAGAATGGAGATGAATTAGCAGGTCTCTACGTAGTGCGCAGTGCTCGAGCATCAAGCCAAACTTCCCCTGTTATATCGACCGACATGAACACACACACACACACACACACACACACACACACACACACACACACACACAAATATACTGCATTACACAAAAAGTGATAAACAATGTTACCCAACAAAGCCAAATGACCAAAAACACCAAATCCACAGAGAATCAATAAAGGCTATTCCAAGCTGAAAAATGTGGGCCTATAAGTGCACCTTAATGTGGCGCTGTCCGTGGTGCTGATAGTCTGGAAACTAGGATGTAAGGCACGCACTTTTCAGCGCCCGCTCCACGGTGGAGCAGGTCACTTGTGTTCGCTGAGTCATTGGAAGCTTTGGCACTGGAGGAAACCATAGCTATGCTCGATGTTTTTGTTTTATCACAAATATGTCCATTCTGTGTTTCTCTGTTTTCCCTGCATGTATGAGGAGTGGCGAGGGAGAGCCAATCAGTGATTAGTGTACGAGAGCACACATGGGTGATCAAACCTGACTGCTGACAGGTTACAGGTTAAGGCTAAACCATTAAACGAGTATCAGTAGACTTGATTTCTCAGCTGGTTTTAAAAAATCTGTAAAGTTCATTAATGCTCGTCTGTGACTTTTTGCATTTTTAGCCTCCGTCATTCTTTTGCATCACGTCGCCAAAAAGGTTTCAATCTCCTTTGCAGCCTGATGGTAGAACGAAAGGATGCCGCTTATTCCTTCCACTGCAGATCTTAAACTTGAAGCTCAGAGATGACTCTGTTAGTCTCTTTGAATCAAAGCTTTCAGCGAATGTCACAAAATGTTAAAAAGGGCGATGGAGACGCCGACCCAGTTCTGTCCAGCACCTCAGACGATTCATCTGCCGTCAGCAGCCGCACTTTATCTCTCCGCCGAGCCTTTTTTGGTTTCCCCTAGTCAAGCCTGTTTTTAAGGAGCGGTAAGCAAAATGTTTTTCCTCTGCAACATATTACCCACAGATTTCTCAGGAGGATAGCAAAGGAAAAAGCTGCTGCTGCTATTTTCCGCGTGTCTCCAGCCCCGTCCCTTTTTAATAAGCTGCTTATTTTCATCCCACCTTGGTATCTCTCTCTCTCTTCTCTCTCTCTCTCTCTCTCTCTATCCTTCTGATTCTCTCCTTTTAAAGCCGCTTTTCCCATCCGACTGTATTTCTTCTTTTTGTCTCCTTTCCCTGCCGTCTTCTGTCTTTCATCCCTGTCTTCCTGCCATTTCTACAGTTTCTCCCTCCATAATGTTTTGAGTCTCATGCTTTTCACTCCCTTCACTTATTTCCGTTTAGTTTTTTTTTTGCATCTTTCCTGCATATTTAAAACTTGCATTTCTTTCTGTCCTTTCTGGCCTTTTTTGGATCCCCTCCTTCATAGCTTTGTCCTTCCTCTTTTCTCCTCCTTTAAAGCCGTTACTCCTTCACACCTTTGCCATCTACTTCCTTCCATCTTGTTTCTGCTGTTCCTCTCTTCAACCCTAATGCAGCTCCTCTCATCCCTCTTGCTGGCTGTCGACCCTTCCCTCTGCTCTCAGCTTGGTGGTAGCACCTCTAGGAGATTGATGAAGCTCAGCAAAACATGGCTGAGGCCGACCTCAATACTATAAAATGCCTGAGTGCACTTTCCTCACACCTAAGCACCAAGTTACTCACCAGGTTTTTGTCCGTCTATGCGTGTGTTTCCTTTACTGGGCTGTAGAAATAGCCAGGCCTGGCGTTGCTGACAGTCGACTTTTTCAAAGTAAGTCTGTGAAGTTGCGGTGGTCGTGCACCTGGATGTGATATATTAGGTTTTCTTAAATGTTGTTGTGCTCTCTCTCTCCCCTGAGTCTCAAACTGTTTGCTTGTCACCAGTTTCATTTAGTTGTTCTCCTCCATTATTCAACAAGAAACCAAGCTCAATCACCCTTCATTCATTCTCTCATTTATTTATTTTCATCCTTCTGCCTGGATATATTCGTACGCTGTGTTTGGGGATTGGAGAGAACTGCAGCACTGTGGAGTGTGAGACTTATTCTCCTCCTGCAGTGCAGACGGCACATTTTGTTATGAGAGGTTTTGTCTCTGAATCCCGGAGAGATCAGATTTTGCATAACCTAGTTTAAATCTTTCCAAAATAAAAAAAGCACAGCAACAAGAGCCCGACTTACAACTTCTCTGTCACAAAGGACGTGAAAGTATTTATTTCCAACGCTGCTTTTTAAAGTAAGAAATAATAAATGAAGAGACGGCAGATGAATAGGGGGAAAGGACTCTGAGCTATTAAACTAGAGATGTACAGTGTGCAATAAAATGTGTTTATAGTGTGGAGAATTTAACTGAAGAAGAGCACTGGCTTGTCTCAGGTTGGACATATTCTAACAAAATAAATAACATGTACAAAATGTAGGAAAACGTCCGATTAGACCAGCAGAACCAGCAGGTTAACAAAACAGGCCGAAGTTAACAAAGTGGGGCACATCCGTTTCTTTCTTCCTTCTTTTTTTTTTTTGTTTTTTTTTGTTGAGGTAATGAAACTACATCTCTTCTTCAGCATTAAACACACCTCTGCCTGGTGGAGTCGTACACAGTTAAGATGTTACCAGAGCAATATAAGTAAATACAGAAAGGGGACCTGACAAAAAGGAAAATAATGCAGAGTGGGTTTTTTTTAATGCCTGACTTCGTAGTGCTGAGACACATAAGTGAGATTCATGCCTTATCCGAAGTGTGTCTAAACAGTATTTTTCATTCTTAGAAGACAAAGCACTTGAAAGATGAAGACGAAGTGGACAATTTGGCAAATGAACATTTTGGGACTGTCTCGCACTCAGTGAATTAGAGAGTCCCTGGCAGAGATTAGTCACAGTTATAATTTGACCTTTTAGAAAATTCTGTTTTAAAAGTACTTTTGTCTTATTTAGTCTTGTACTTATTAGTCTTTAATTATTTGTTTATATTTGGCCAACAAAGCTGATTCTGATTCTACAGTTGACCACAGTCAGTCATGATTTGGGCCTTATCAAAGCAGCATATTATGCAGGAAGGATTCCTCCTTTGTATTTCTCGTGTTCCTGTTGTCCACACTTCCTGCCGCTGAGGTGGAGGTCAGAGCAGGTCGTGCATGAATGAGGATGGCTGTGATTGTGGGGACGACACACTTCGATGGCGGTGGCTTGGCGTCATGATTCAGCAGTTTTACAACACCTTTTGTATTTTGACACGTCTTTATCGGGCACATGTTGGCAGTTTGAAGGGAGCCGTCAAAGATCAGGAATAAGGAATGAGGCTTTTTGGACTCGACACACAGAAACAGTTTTCCAGCAATTAAAAGTTTGCAGCGATCAGCAAAGACTGAATGACATCACAGTCTTGGTGGCAATCCCACCTTACACACTCTGTTTGGCTTTGTGAGCAAACTCTACAGCACCAGCTGTTCCTTTTTCTGGGATTTTATCATCACTCGTAATCAGCATGTTGTCCTGCACTCCCACTAAGTTTCAGTTTTTCTTTCAAAGTTTACCTCATTATCAAACTCTGTATCTTGTTTTCTTAATGAGGATATCTCACCCCTCTCTCGCTCTCTCTCTCGCTCTCTCTCTCTCGCTCTCTCTCTCGCATGCTCGTTGAAGCATCATAAAAAGCACACATACATACTGGTACCACTAACATGCTCACTGTGGCTCAGATTAAATCACTTTAATCTGAATCCTGAAGTATCCCACTGCAACAAAAAGCAAATAAGAAGAAGCAACACACAAACACACGTACACACTCACACAGACTCACTCACACAGATGGGCTTGTTCAAAGACACACAAACATGTGATGTACCCGTGTAACACACACAGGTGGATGGTTTGAAATATGCACAGTAACTCTTGCATTGTGCAAACTGTGTTTCATAAATCATACACACCTGGCTGCACAAACACACAAGGTGGCTGGTTACAGTAAAGGGACTGGGACTGAAAATCACTGCTTATTTCTCTGTCTGTACTGTAGCCAGGCTGCCAGGCTCCCCTGAGGTTGTGGTAATTGACTTGTCCAATCCGTCTTTTCAACACCTTTTTCTTTCTTCGTTTCTTCTGTCCAGCGTTTGCCGGAGGGACAGAGCTGCCACACAAAAGATATTGGCCGCACTGTCAAAACTCACAAGTGGACTAAATTCTTTTGCTGTAATGAATACTGCCACACTGTCTGGTTTTAATATCCCAAATGTCCACTTCCGCTGCTCACAATAATGAATATTTAATGCACTTGTCATGGTCCAAAACCTTTGGCTCCCCGTGCACATTGAAAGGTCTGGCTTGAGTCATCATGCGTCTTTCCTGGTTTTCATTACTGAGAGGCTCCCTGGAGGCTGCAGCAATTGACTTTTCCAGACCTCATTTGAAAATGTTTGTCATTGTTTTAATCTTCGACTGTCCACCTGTTGTGAGGGAGGAGCTGTGGGGAGAACAGCGCGTGCAGGTAAACTACGGAAGACACCCCCACCCCCCCCCCAATCGAAAAACTACCTGTCACATTAAAAAGAAAACTGCCTAGCCCTACCCTCCATGCTGTGATTGGCTAGAGTCAATAGGTGGAGTGGAAGTCTTGCTTCTTAGAGTGGACAATGACTAATGTTAAAACCTTTACAAAAGGAAGACTATGGCTAAGATTATGAACATCAGGATCAAGTGCACTGATCAGTAGAGAGCATTGAGACTGACTTTAAGGTCACATAAATCAACTAAGCTACCGGAGGAACTCTCCCCCTGTGCTATGGTCTTTTTGAGGAACTACGTATGTTTCCACCAAATGTACCTGGGTAGACATTTTTTTTCATCTCTGCTCCTGATTGGCTAGCTGCTGTGTTGTTTGAGGTCTCTCACACTAACGATTCCAGCTCTGCTTTGCACTTGTGGTCATACACAATAATGAGGTTGAACATCCTCCTGTGTTAAACAATAACAGAAAAAGCAAACACAGATCTTCATGAATGCACGCTGTTTTCCCACTCTTCCCTGCATTCCCCGCATTGCCGAAGTTGGATTGGGAGATTTGTGTAACTTTGCCGCGAGCTACTACATTGACTCTGAATAATGAGCAGAGTTGTCCTGGAAACAGAGATAATCTTTTTTTTTTTTTCCTCACAGGAAAGAGAGAAAACACAGTTTACATTCATACGTCGCTTTGTTTCAACTTTTGTGCATCTTTAATGAGAGCGAGTTGACAGCAGCAAGGCCAAGCTCCGGGACTGTTTTACAGTGTGATAACACTTTGTAATAAAACAGAGGACACAGTAGAGACGTTCAGAAGCTTTATTATCGCTTTTTGTTTTCATGATCTGCACTGCTTTGCATCTTTAATAAGACTCAGTTGATTTTGTATATTACAGCTATGTCCAATCCTCTCAAAAGAGGAAATTATTAAAGCAGCCTGACAGCCAACTTTATAGACCCAAGGATGTCGCAAAGAATGGATATGTTGTTTTGTGTCCCAGCTGTGAAACCTGCAGCTTTTCCCAGAATAGTCCAGTGAAGTCGTCCTTGTGAGCTGCCCTTTGATTGAGGCGTGTTAATGAGCTGAACTTCACCGCTATAATTGGCTTTTACAGTTTCATTGATCTTTAAGGACAGGGCCTTTTGAAAGTTTCTAATTTTCTCTGAGATTAAATCATTGGGATGTAAATGTCATGTGTGGTACCCTTTAGCTCTGTGATGAAAGCTATTTGTTTTCATTAGCCACGCCTTGAAAAGTTGCCCTTTTTCCCCGATAGACTGTGTCACAATGTGTAAGCTTCTTTACTTCTCTCTCCCTTCCTCCAATGAAAACCAATAAAGATGAAGTTTACAGTCCTATAAGTCTTATAGGAGGAATCTCCAAGGCAAACCTTCAATATAAAGGTTGTACTTTGTGCTGCACCGTGAACCTTCTTTTTATTAACTCGACAGACATACAGGCTTTAGTTCATGCTAGTTTACGTTTGCTGGGATGTAATAAAATGATATTTAAAAGAAAGCAGAGACAGCTCATGAAATAAATGTAAACGTGTGAATATGCCATGTATGACGTTTACAGAGAAAACGCCACCACATTTCATGCGTTTACGCCAAAACAGAAGTCATATGATAACATTTTATCATCAACAATGTGACCTTTCAGTGGAGCTCCATAGTTTGTCTTGAATCACTTTTATGTGACGACTACAGATGGAAATTAGCGACTCAATAAATCTGGTTCAACCTTCATTTCACGTTTGTTTTCCTGAATGATCGGAGTCATTGCACGCTGTCTCCTGATGAGTTAAATGACATGATGCATGTTGGGGACGGCCTCGACTTCTACTGTTCATACATACAAGTTAAACTGTGTGACAGCAGCAGCCTCGGCACTAACGTGTATTTCTGTTCCACTGCAGCAGCTTACACTTCAGACTCTGCTCTCCCCCTCAGGTTTGCTTCTTAATCTCTAATGATGATTAATGCGGGCTCTGCACGTATTGGCAGCTCTGTGTTATTGGCATACAGACAGGGTTGTTAAGATGGATAACTACACAAGAGCGTTTTTGTATGTGTGTGTGTGTGTGTGTGTGTGTGTGTGAGTGTGTGAGTGTGTGAGAGAGCCCTAACGTCGCAGCTCTCTCTTTCTGCAGCTTAGCCGTGAAATCAATTGATGTGTGTGTCTGGTCAATAAGGAAAATGGATTTGTGGAAAAAGGCTGAAAAACAAAACTTAAATTAAACTTAGTCTCCGATTTTCTGTGTTTGTTGAATCTGTTTTAAGTATTCAAAGAACAATAAACCCCTGAAGCAAATTGCTCGTTGTGATTTATTCGCTGTGCGGTGCATAACAATCCTTTTCACCTTCCTGTTTGTGTCCGCAGGAGATGGTTCGGAGGGGGGAGATCCTGGATGACAGCATAGAGGACGAGTTCTACCTTCGCCGCCTTGACGCCGGACTCTTCGTCCTTCAGTTGATCTGCTACATCATGGTGGAGATCAGCAACTCAGGAATATCTCAGGTACACTAACAAAGACGCTCTCTGGGTGTACAAAGTGAGTTTTCCCCTCTGCTCGATCATTCTGATCAGGAAGGCTGTAAAAGAAGAAGTCATGATGTTGAGGTTGTTAGTGTTGAGCATGTTCTGCTTCACACAACAGCTGATCTTTTATCTCTTCCTTCTTCGGTGCTCTCCCTCAGAGACAGAAGATGATCTGCCTTTGGCTACATTTAGTGCAACACACTTTTTTTTTGAATTTCCCATTCTAGTACACAAACAATAAAAACAGGAGCATTAGCTGTGAACTCGTAACACAAGACTACTGTAGCTCCCATTCTGAAAGTTGACATTAATTAGCCTAGCTTGATGATATGAGCACTAATTACATCATCATGTTACTTTCAGTTCACCTGCGGAGCCGTTTGCTGTTCCTGCTCACTCGGTGCTATGCTCGTCTCATGCTGCAGAAGAAGAGAGGGGGGGCTTATCTGTCTGAGTGTGTTCACTTTTTAAGGGTCCAGTTGTAGTGATAGTTAATGGATTTTAAGCATTAAGAAGTCGTAGCGTCACCAGTATGAACTAAAACAAAAGAGTCAAATCAGGACTGGAGGTATCTCAGTGCTCAAACACTTTGACTATTACTGGACGTAGCAACAGCAAACAATGCCTTCCACCCTGCTGCTTATCTGCCTGTAAAGCTGCCGGTGTTAAGTGACAAAACAAACGTTATTTTAGTTTCTGTCCTCCTGGAAAGATACCTGCAGAAAGATAAACAAACTGTACTTTTTGTATTAAGACAGTCATCCCCCTTTTTTCTCTGTGTTCAGCTGCAGCAGAGGGTCCATCAGATTCTCAACCTGAGAGGAGGCTCCGTCAAAGTAGTGCGCCACATCATGAGAGGTGAGTCACTTTGTTCACCTCATGAAATACAGTTTGACACTATATATGGCCGTCTCTGGAGAAACAATACATTCAAATGACAGCAATGTAAAAAAAAAAAAAAACCTAAAAGTAAAATGCTAATTTACTCATTTTGAACATTTTCAAAGAAACTATTGATTCAGTATGAAACCAGGTCCTGCTCTCCACTCTTCTATCTAGAGATAGAGAGGAGTTAGTTATCTCACACATTCAACTTTAGAGTGTAAGATGTAGTTATTAGTGTTCATGTCTGAGTCTCTGGTGTACACTTTAGCCCTGATACAGAATCATACAACCTTTAAATGAGAGGGAATCAGTGTGACATATGAATGGATTAGTGTAAATCAATACACACTTTGTGTTTCTCCACCTAAAAAACAACAAATTTCTAATTTTCTTCAATCTGGTCTTGAAGTCTCGCCCTGGCAGGGAAGCACCCTGTGGGGGGGGGGGGGGTGTTCTTCTAATCGCTGCTCTTTGGCTGTGGCTGGGTTTCATTGTAAGCTCATACTGCCGGGCTGCCAAAGTGCTGGAAAAAAATTAAGCACTCTGAAAAAACATTATTTTTTTCTTATTCTTTTGAACAAAAGATAAATGCTCGGGCAAATTTTAAAAATGTTGTGTCCAAATTCATCTCTCACTCTCTGTGTTTGTCTTCATCATCCGAACCTCTGATTTATATCTGTCTCGTACCTCCCTTCCCTGCATTAGCCATGTTCTGTACAGAGATATCTACACCTGTGTTCATGTAAAGACTCAGGAGTACAGATGGAAAAGCATGAACGCCTCCTGCTGTGCACATGTGCTTTGTGAAATAATCGCATTGTAATTGCGAGGTTCTGTCATTCGTTCTCTTTCCCTGCATCCAAATGACTTTCTGTACCGCCGCATTTTGTTCCTGTTGGCTGTTCAAAGAGCTGGCAGATGTGTTGTGTTCCTCCCAAAGTGACATCCATCCTTCCTGTATCGTCGTCGGGCTAAAGCCGACGTACGAGCCGGCGTTCACACCGCCTCTGGCTCTCAGTATCATGTAGCTCTGTAGATGGAGCCATCCGTCACGCATGGCGGTGCCAGGGAGCGTGGCAAACCTCCAGTCTGTGTGTTTGGGAATTTGTTCCCCGAAATGCGCTGGTGTGTTACTTTAGTTTGCGTCTCTTTGTCGACACACACACACGTGTGTGTCCTGCTTGTCTGGGCAGTTTCCACGTCACATTTCTGTTTGCTAACATGATTTCTTTTTACATACATGCATGTTTACCGTGTCTTTAAGAGAAGGTCTGTGCAGGTGTCAGTGTGTTTAGAGTCTACTTTGTATTCATGTGGGCCCTCGAATGTTTATATTTGAATGCAGCCCATCACTCATACTAATTTTCATCTTGCTCAGGCTTGTCCTTGTATGATCTTGACGTGACCGGTTTATTTATTTGTCTCTAAATTGAGTTGTGATTACATATGCATGTTTTATGTGCCGTGTGTGGTGCTGCCACACCTCTGCTCTTTGAGTGTGTGTGTGTGTGTGTGTGTGTGTGTGTGTGTGTGTGTGTGTGTGTGTGTGTGTGTGTGTGTGTGTGTGTGTGTGTGTGTGTGTGTGTGTGTGTGTGTGTGTGTGTGTGTGTGTGTGTGTGTGTGTGTGTGTGTGTGTGTGTGTGTGTGTGTGTGTGTGTGTGTGTGTGTGTGTGTGTGTGTGTGTGTGTGTGTGTGTGTCAGCGCATGCAGAGAGGGCTGCCTGCTCTGAAATCTTGACCTTAATGTCTTTGACCTGCTGAATGAGAAGCAATTCAGCAGGAAGAACATCTCTGCACAATACAAGGAATCATTGATTTCCGCTCAAGCTGTAGGAAGGTTGTGTCACAGGTGGTTAGATTTGCACAATGAGGCGATTTTCATTTCACATGTAACGTTTTCTCCACCTCAGGATGAACGTTGATGACACTTTGTCTCGTCTTTAAAGGGACACTTCAACCATTTGCATTCAGCTTTGCATCATTAGGAACCTGGTAGTATTTTTGAACGGTCGTGCATCCCTCCCTCCCTTCGCATTTTGAAGGTCTTGTGCTCGAATCGGACGTGTGTGGCTCTTTCTACGAACCGCAATATAACGAGCAGTTGAGGCTGGTGAAAAAGACAAAAGACCTGCCTGTCAGCGGCGGTGAAGAGGAGGAGCTGGGGCCGAGCTGGTGGTGTTGGTGCCTATGGACACAGACGTAGAGTCCATCTGCTGCCAGGAATTTCTAAGATACCAATTCCTTCTGAAATCTCTGAATGAGTCGAGGAGACGGCCTCGTGTGTTGGAGACTGAGGCTGTAAATACAACATAGCTTCAGTGGCGAGTAGCCTGTGGTGCTGTGCATTCTGGGACTTTCATGCACATGAGCCAAAAAGACATTTTCTGCCTTTTCTCCATCTCGGTGTGCTCCAACAGAAGCAGCTTGTTCTGAATGTTGTTGTATTAGTTCATGAAATGACATTAAGGCTGTCTGTTATTCTTTTTTTAAGTCCTCCAACCGTGGTCACGAAGGCAGGAGGAGGGGGATTTTATTTTGACACGGGGACAGCCGTGCTCATTATAGGAGCGTCTCTTCTAGAAGACATTCATAGTCTGTCGGAAGGTGTGTTGTGTCACGAATAAGAAAGAGAGCTGGAGAGGAGAGTTCAGACCCCCGGCTCTTTCCTCACCTCCGCACAGCTGTCCGAGCCGAGCGTGAAGTGGGCGTGAATGTCGAAGTGTCTGCTTCAGAAAGTGACTTCAGCTGGCTGTCACAGCCCCACACACACACACACACACACACACACACACACACACACACGAGAGGCTGATTTATACTGGAGCTGCAAACCCTCGGCTGTGACGTAAACACACAGAGATGTTACCACATGTTGCAGCAAAATTGACTTCAACTACTGTGATTGGACTTCTTTGTGTTTTAACAGCAACACTAAAGGAGGACACTTTTCCTGGCACTACTTCTTTGTGTATCATTGTGCTGTTTGTCAAATATCAGTAAAATTAAGTGATGTTCAACAAATATTATCCAAAAAAACCCTCAACAATGAGGAATAAAAATCCCACTGCTGACTTTGACAAACATCAGACAGAACAACTCTTGTAGCTTTAATACAGGTAAGTTACCCAGATTTACATAATGGGGAGTTTGTTTGCTACACATCCTTTTTACATGTTAATATTTGACCTAAAAAAAGCCTTGATCCTTATTTACACTGATAACGACTCTGCACAATTTAACCAGACTTAAAGGTTTGTTGTTTTTCTTCAAGGTGGCTTTTTATGGTCATGTTTTGGAGGTATACATTTGAATAGCTCTGTTACCTGCTTCTTTACGTTTAAGGACACCTTTGTATATTTTCAGTATTTTGAGATGCGTAATTTGACTTAACATTTAGTGCTTTCACACTTGAAGAAAACCTGATGTTTGCAGAGGAGCTCCATGTGTGAACGCAAACAGACACATTTGGCACTCGTGACTTTGCTTTTTTTTTCTCCCGTCAGCCTCCTACTATTTATTTATTTTTCATCAGCGAGTCCGAGTGAGCTGATGTGAGAACGCAGCAAACGATATTGATATTTTCAGGAGTGCATGTGTGAAAACTGCTAAATATCCAAAAAACTTCTTTTAGTCCATGTTTAAATCAGCAACGCTGACTTTTGAAATCATTATGATGGTTGGATTAACACACCACAGACTCCTGCGTGCAGCTGGATCAGACTGGTTGGTATAGCAGTGTTTAAAATGCTTTGTGGTGTGTCTGCTGCAGCTGTAATCACACTATAAGTCCTACAGCGTGTCCCCATCCTTGGCTGCTGCAGAGGCCGCTCCTGGAAATGATTCTCCTTGTACTCATGGCAGATCAGTCCCAGTCACTGACCTGAGTAATGGCTATCCTCAGTACAGTATTGTCCTCTGCCGCGTTGCCGTGGTGACAGGAGGAGAGAGTACCGGCATGCCAAAGAAAAGGTTCTGCAGAGAGTTGAGGAGTCACTGAATCTCTGACCTTTCTGTCTGTGAGGCTGACTGCACCGCCATTTATAGACATGGAGACACACAGGAACACGAGCACGCTGACAGGCCGCTGATGAAAGAGGCTGCAGGTTTTCTGTGTTTTTGTCGGGTCGCTCTCTCGTGTCTCCTTACCGGCTTTTTTCAGTCAATCTTCAAATCCTGACATGTTTACTGCGCTTACATGCCTGGAGCTGCTTTTCAAGGCTGCTGTGTGGGAGCAGACCTCCACCACCATCTCTCCACATAACGCTTTAACTCGACTCCCACCTTTGTCATGTTTGATTATCTCAACTCTCCTCAAATGAGCCATAAATGGAGTGACCTCTGTGCTCCACACTTCCTCTGACCAGAACTGAAAACTTTACAGAAACGTATTGTTTATTTTTTATTCTTCTGGCTCGGCTGATCTCCCGTGTTAAACTCTTTGTAAAGTGTCAGATGTCATCTTGTCCTCCCTCTAATGCAATCATGAAAAATAACTCAGAGGCTGTTTTCACATTAAAACTCCTGAAGATGTGCAGATCGTTTCAGGAGCAGCATGCAGGCGAACGGAAAATGAAGTGCAGACATTTATTTATGAGCACGGAGAGCGGAGCGGTCGTGGGCAGACAGTCAGAACCACTGACTCCAGTCACAGGACGTAATCGTCACTCCCACCTCCTATTGGCTCAAGGTGATTTCTCCGGAGAGTTAGGAACCGGGGGGTCTTAACTAAAACGCTATCCTGAGTTTTGCACCTTGTTTTTCTGTGCATATTGATGGATGCTTCTCCGTTTTACAAACGGCTTTGGCTTTTTTACATCGTGTTTGATCCATCATCGTTGCCTCTCTTTGTTCTCAAGTCGAGCCTCATTTGAGAGGTTGCATCATGTTCCCAGATATCAGCGAGGATCTGCAAATGACAGCAGAACTAAGTCCCTGGTTGTTTCATTATCTCGGTCAGTATTTCAGTGTTTTGTCTCAGCACTAATGAAGACGACACAGTATCTCTGAGATCTTCCCTCAGTCCCATTATGTCTGTCACTCTCTTTATGTACAATCTAATAACATGAAAACATCCCTCCCCTCCTGAAAAACAAAATCTCCCCTGCGTCCCTGACAGCCGTGCTTCGTCCTCCTAAACCCTGCGGGCTCTTGTCAGGAAAGCCCCCTTTTTCTTTCTCTCCTCTCTGCAGTGTCTCCCCGAGAAAAGAAGTGTTTTTCATCTCTCTGTCTCGACATCCCTGGGTTTAAATGTGTAATCCCTGCCTCAGAGGCTGGCTGAGAGACAGAGAGAAAGCACAGGCTCCGCCGAGGCTGCGGCAGCTGCAACTTTCTCTCTCTGCACATTAGACTCACAAATCGACCGTTCGGCGGTCTCCGAGGCCTCGTGTGGGAGGCGGCGTACCAAATGAAGAAAACAGTCAAACACTCACAGGCACAACGATGAAGTATGAACACCTGAACCTGAGGACACACAGTGGATCTCAGTCCTATTGGTGACATGGGACTTCCTGACATAGAATCATTTTTCTATGAACAGATCTTGTGCTGAGAGGTTTTTGTCTCAGTGTAATGCACAGATCAGAGAGTAGTGTTAGAAATCACAGTCATGTGAAATCTACTGAAAGGACTTCTCTTAACCCTGAACTCAGTATTTCTTTACTGTCTTAAATTGTGTCCTTTAAATTAACAAAGACATGACCAAATCCAAGCCTGTTGAACAATGCTGCATGACTCATGCTGCTGTAGAGTGATGGGTGGACACTTCTATAATCGTTTGCAGGACGTTTCTGTGCACTGTCACAGCAGCTGCAATCACAGTCGAGACCCACGTTTTAGCCCCAGGACCCCACCATGAGAACCAGCCTTCACATCCACCTGGGCTGCTGTTAATGCGCAGAATGAAAGTCAGATCATAGTAGAGCCAAATGCATCAGGGCCTGACGGATACAGAAAATGTTTTTTATTTTTAAAGCCATGAGGAAAGTTCACGGAGAGGGAGCTAAAGGACAGAACTATTCACACTTTCATTGATGTTTTTCAAGGTTGTATTTTTTAGCACAAATTCCAAATATTAGTTGAAGTTCCTGCAGTGTGTTGATAAGTCTCAAAGCCCAGCTTCGTTTTAGATTCCTCGTTCTTTCCACCTAATCTGTCTGTGCTGATCCGTGCTCTGATCTGAAAACTGTACGGACAGTGAGATCTCACCTTTTAATCATTAGTTTGGTAATAAGGAAGCTAAAGCTCATTGTTCTGGTGCATGCTCCCTCTCTGCCATTTCCTCCAACCTTTCCTTACCGACTTTTATTCACCGCTCTGTTGGAAGCTGTTAAAAAAAAAAAAAAACGTCTCGCTGCCTCAAAGGCCAAACTTCCATTACTTCTGCTGTCAGGTCAACTTACCCACTGACTTCTCTTTGTGTTCTGCAGAATATGCCGAGAGCATCGGAGACGGGAAGACTGAAGAGTTCAAAGAGGCCGAGAGGAAGAGGATCATGGACCTTGTTGAGAACTTCTAAAAAAAAAAGTTGTTCTTCTTCTGCTCCTTTGCAAAAAGAACGTTTGTACATGTGGGAACGTCGAGGAGACGTTTACAAAAGAGCATGTAACATAGTAAAGTCAGTGAGCGCGTTTCCATGCATCCACAGGAACACTGTGGTTACTCGTTTAAGTTTTTATTTACAAACTCTTTGCTTGAATAACCTGATTTATTTTGTCTGAATGGATGAAATCTAAAAAGCACAATGTCAGTGTGCAGGAGGGGGCTGCTGTGCATGTAAACGTGCTCTTTGTGGAATCAGTCGGCGTGCAGTTTGGCGAGCAGAGGATTGTAGCTCGACTGAAACAGAGAAAATACGATTTCTGCAGAGCGACTGTGGATAATTACAGACAGACTTTGCAGACATCTGCAAACTTAATATCTCTCCCTGGGCGCTCCCGCTTTACCTGCTCTGTTTGTTTTGGATTTGAGTGTGAAATATTTTCTAATAAAACATTTGGTAATAAAATCGGATTGCTTGTTTGGTTTGTTTGATTAATGTCAGGGTTTAGTGAGTGAGATTGGCACAGCTTGTTGATGTTCGTCTCTGCACATGAATCTCATTATCGCTTGGTTACTGTTGCAGCGAGGCACAGACGGAGACAACAAACATATATCTGCAGAAAGAGAAAGACCTGCTTCTTTTAGTTATTTGTCTGAACCCACCCACTGCTGGATCTCAGCTGCCTCCCAGAGCTCTCAGCCCACTGCTGTATTTTCTTTGTGATGCTTCACTCGCATACAGCACTGTGGAGGTGTATTATGGTAGAGCTGTATACACATGCCTACTGTATTATTCTTCCTGTCCTGTGCACCATTACTCACTGTATCTGCTGCCTTTATACTTAAAAAGAGAGAGAGAGAGGAGTGCAGGCAAAGAGGAGTTTTACTAAAGAGCTTAACGGCTGTTTTTGTTGGATATCAATCACGTTTTTATGACATTCAAAAATATCCAAAAATGTTCCATTCGGATGGAAACGGTTTTCAAAGGATGTGCTCGACTGTCATGTTTCTATTTGATTCACCAGATTGAACAGGAAGATGAGGTTCACCTCCCGCTGTTACACGAGAAGCCACTGCTGCAGCGTTGTCTGAATAAACCCTGAAGGGAATCTGTGCGTTTGTTGTCTGTTGTATTCAAACGGCCTTCAGCTTGATTGGTTAGCCCAACATCTGTTTAGAGAAATTTCTTGCAAAAAAAGAAAAAGAATTGCTCGTTCTCTAAATGAGAGCTTTACACGTGCAGCACGGACAGAAGACGTTCACAGAGGTTCTCTGGAGTCTCACCATATCAATGAACACTAGTATATGGTAAATGGATTTGAGGGCTTTTCCAGTTTTCCTGCTTCTCAAAGCGCTTTTACACCGCATGTCACAGCTACACATCCACACTGATGCTACAGGTTGCTGTGTAAAGTGGCCATTAGAAGTACAGTCACTTATCCCATTCACACACATGCAGACGAAGCAGTGGGAGCAACTCGGGGTTAAGTGTCTCGCCCAAGGAAACCGTAAAGCGTTAAGCCAATAACCCGACAGCAATATAGATTCTTAAGTGCAATCACACCAGGTGGTCGGTCATTGAAACAGTTGAGAATCATTCAGTAAAATCCAAGATGTTCCTGCTCTTATGTGCTCCTGTCACAATGTCACAAATTCCCGGACAGTTTTCTTTTTTTAAGACTATAAACTTTCCATGAAATATTCGTGATGAAGATGACTGATTTAAACAATTCTTTTTTATTTTACCTCAGTTGTTTCTAGCGGAGGCTGCAGGATGGCAGTGATCTTGAGTGTAGATGTAATTGAGCGTGATTTAAGTTTCCAAGTTATCCGTCAAGAGGGGAAACATTTCTGTCAGTAAGAGATTCTTTCTTTATAAGTAAACGGTAAGTTTAATGGTGCGTGTTGTTGTCATACTCTCAACTCATGTCAGCTGTGAGAGCTTGAGTTGCTTTCATTTGTTAGCTTCGTTGCTATTTTATGCATTTTTTCAACACAACTCCGATGTTTTATCAGAGGCAGCAGTAAGTGACGCATCATGATAAGAACATTTGGCCCATTATCTTCCGTTTGCCGCTGTTGGTTTCTCAGGTGGGTCATTAACTTTATTCAGAGGTCTTTGTTTGATCTTGATTGGTTTGCATTTTTTTCTTGAACCACACACGGTTGCTAAGCAAACGCTAAGTGTCTGTGATGAATTTATTTTCAGGAATTTAAATCGACAGGCTGATGAACACCGTTCTGAGAAGTCACCTTTTTCTGGTCTCCCTTATGAAACACGCCGTCTCGTGTTCTGTGTTCAGGAAACGGGAGTCCGCTGTCTGACAGCTGTCACATCTGCTGCCTTTCCCGAGTATCTTTCCAAACTTTAATACAGCTCAGTAACAAGATGAGTAAAACGGCAGGGCGTCGTTTGCATATTGTATTGGCTGTCGAGGCCCGGCCCCATGCATCTCTTATCAGTGATTATGACTGCGGCGTGTTTAACAGCGGTTGTACAGCAATTTCACAGCCGAGGGGAAGGAGAATAATTGTATTTTCCGAATGACTGAGTGCAAACACTGAGCACCGCTGTGCTTTTGGGCTCCTCTCTTTAGTGGGGACTGAGAGGAAAAGGTGTTTTGCTATTGAGACGAAGCACAGGGACATGATTGTGTAAGACAGGTTGAAACTTTAAACTGGTAAGTAAAGAGCTTTAGAGTTTGTGGCATTCTTTTACAAATTGCAAATTCAGTCTCCGTCTGTGGTCCCCTCAAAGCTAATAATATGAGCTTTCAGTATCACTAAGAGACACGTGGTAAACCTCAGGGAAGAAGGAAAGAGAAGTCCTAAAGGCTTCTCCCATCATGACGAGGAGGAAAGATGGCATCCACCTGTGTCCACTGCCAGGTGAGATCACTGTGTGTGACAGGTGTCTGAGGGAAACCCGAGCAGCAGACTTGGAGCTGACATATTCAGTCATGAACACGCTCATGCATAGAAACAGCAGTCAGCGTAATGCTGCTGACAGGCCGAGACACCTCTTCCTTTACAAATGGCTGCCTGAAGTAGAAGAGACGACACACGGAGACCTGAACTACACTTGAGATGATTAAATGTCAGCATCAATAGAGACTTTAAGATGTTTAAATTGTATAAGAAGGAAAACACTGTGCTGCTTAATGTTGTATTTCTTGTTTTTTCTTTTTACTCTTTCACCCAGAACCTTTTCTTTCAGCATGATGACAAATAATTGTTGATAAATGACCTACATGTTTCTGTTAGCACAAGCCAATCAACGTTTTTTCAAGAGAAAACAGACTAATGTTAAGCAACAACAAAAAAGTACAGCAAAACACTGACATGTGCTCCTCGCAAATACATCAATCTTTATCAATCTTTATTTGTACACTTTACAAAAGCAGGTAAAGGACCTTACTGTTTGTCTGTTAACATTAACAAAAGAGCAGGTAACAAGACCATGCTCATTGTTGTTTACAAAAAGCAGGTAAAGGACCTTACTGATGGCTATATTACAAGAGCCCAGCTTAATCCGTCATGGCGTGGCAAGAAAAAACTTCCTTTTAACAGGCAGAAATCTTCAGCAGACCCGGATCATGACGGAACAGCCATCTGCTAAACTGTGCTGGGCTTGAAATGGGATGGGGGAGATGGGACAAGATGCAGAAAGATGGGAAGGATAGGATGGGGGGGGGGGGGGGGGGGGTTGTTTGGGCAGGCCATCCTCACCAAGGAACCTAAGAGAGCTCAGGAGCTCCCAGAAAAAGGAAAGGTTAGAATATAAAGATAGTAATACATGTATGGATGTAGATGTTACAGAATGAATACGGCTGCAAAGCAGACATGACATCATTTATAAAACAAAATGAATCTTAATGTCTTTTTCATACTTTGTGTGGGCTAACCCAGTCCCTGCAGAGTGAGCCAGCCAAGTTAGCTTCTGCATGAACCACATGCTCAGCATGAGCCACAATGGACCAGTGGCAAGAAAGATGGGGACTCACCCCGAGTCCCCTACACACAGACAATAGTAGACCGCTCCCCTACAGTTACACAAGTTCAAAAACACAAACCTGCCATCAGTCAGGAAAAAAAGCTGCTCATTGCGTTTGTCGTCCGATCGTGCTGTTAGTTATCTCCTCTTGTAAATTAGACACTCTCTCCCCACACAACACTACACAACGTTATTTGACATTCCCCAAAAGTGTTTATTTCTAGGGCACAGAAAAGTATTAGTTCATGACCCACAATGACGCCCCAGACTTAAACTGACCAATCATCATGAAACATCACGATGAAACAGTCCGTCAGCCTTCGATTCAGCACTTTCTGTTTTCCCTCCGATGACTGGTGTCACTGCTATTTAAAGGTTCTGAAGTGTTTGTGCATCATTCTGTTTCATTTTAATATATTTTGGAAGGAAGAAAGCACAAGTAAAAAGGCAGAATAATATTATTGAAAAGGTAATTTGGAGTCGGGTAATGCAATCAGTGTGTTGACATTCAGGGGCAGAGAACAGCAGCGTCCCCCGGATCAGTTTTTACAAAAATGTGGTTTACAAAACAGGTTTGTTCCATCCAGTCTGAATCCTGAAAAACCTTTCAGGGGATCAGAAATGTATTTATTTTTAAAAAGGGTGAAGTTCAGTGCAGTGTGTATCTGAAGAGGCACTGCAGATGACAGTGATTGTGTCTGATTCTAGGCCCGGTTAATGTCTGCCTTCAGAGGTCCACAAATAACTATGATGAGAAAGTGGTCAGTGTTAATGTATAGAAAGCTTTAAAGGAAAACACCAGCTCCAAACGGCTCCTTGTTTCAAGCTTTCTACAGAGCACACGTCAACGTACTGTGGACCTCACTTTTTAAAAACCTTAAATGTGGCCGTCTCCTGTCTGTAGCTTTGAAGCAAACTGCACTGATATCTGTGCATGTTGTTTATTTAGTCAATTAGATCCCCTTTAGCTTCAATGTAGCAGACTCTTCTCATTGTGACGGTCAAGTAAACCCATTCACGCAAATCATCACAAAACAGAAACGCTGCAAAACATCAAATCAAGAGAATGAAAAAAACAACAATGGACACAAACGAACTCGAAGACGAAGAACAAGAGACGAAACATCGAGTGAATCCGTCATCACCCAACAGATCGACATCATGTGTAACATAAAAAAGACCTCGTATCCATAGCAACACAACTATTAATAAACCTTTTAGAGGACCTAACTTGACTATAAACAAATGTATAGTATTTATTGTTTGATGGGATTGGGGAAGTGTTTCTCTCTCTGTGTTTCATAACCAAAGACTGCCAACATGATGTTTTTACATGTTCTTACATATTTTATTCTTTTCTTCTCTTATGTTGTATGCAGATTTTGTGCAATGGATAATGTGTGATTCATCTTGTTGTTTGCATGTGTATTGTGTTTGTTTTTCATTTATTCATTCTTCTGGCGAGGCAGCTGAATCTGTGCAGCCATGGAGTCCAAGACAAATGTCCCGCCCTGTCTCGTCAGTCATTATTTGTATAGCTCCAATTCATGACAAATTTTATCTTAAGATGCTTTACAAAATACAATATGGGATAATATATCACCTTGTCATGTATTTTATCATATCCTATTGTAAGAGTTTAAACGTAATGTTTACGCCTTTTTATGCTCGTCCCTTTATGGATCTAAGATTAAACCTTTAAAGTGTTTCATGCACAAATCCAGTCCGCACCGTGAATAAAACACCTTCTGTGGGGATTATCTTGTTGAAACACATCACACACAGTTCACCATTGTGCCTAACAAGGTGGACAAAATACTCCCTGCTTATAATTTGCTGCCCTGTTGTGGAAAACTACTCAAGATCAATGAAGAAAATACAAGCACATCGTGCTTTCCATAAAGCCCAACAGTCCGTATCATAGTGCAGTTTGTCCTTAAAATTTGTATATCTGATCAATACGAGTCACTGAGGCTGCATTTCAGCACCACGGACAGCGACAGACCGGAGCAGCTGTATCCTGTGTTTCCCTGACTCGGGCCTTCTTGTGGGAGCGGAGCGGCTGCAGGTCCAAACAAGGGGAGGGAATTAATTAAAGTAGGAGGACTCTTTTTACACGTCCGGAGTCCAGACAGAGACGATGAATATCTCGGATACTCACCATTGGGAAGAGAAGCTGAATGCATAAGTGTTTGTTTCTGAAGATTACTTTAAAGGTTGGGAAACAAATTGGCAACAGTGAAGACATTTGAGTCAGCCTTTCATTTCCAGCTAAAGTTGGAACTGATGTTATGAAATGATGCGCCTGCACACAGGCTTAAGTAGCTGACTGTGTCTCCAATGAGTAATGTTTTTAATAGCTTCTGAAATCTTTAAGTGTACGTGTGTAAATGCTCCTCTGTACTGTTAAATGTTAAGAAATTAATCATCAAAAGGGTATTATTATAAACTTTATGTTTTATATGCTTTAGCATCTTAGTGTTTTGGAGACTTAAGTAACTATTTGGATAAGAGGATGTCTTTATAATAACTGAGAGGTTTCCATTTAGAACTCTTCAGTCTCGTGGAAGACAAAAATAACACTGTGCCTTTAAATTGTTCTCCAAATGGGATGAAAATTTAAAAAAAGTTGACATCATGCTAATGTTTTTTTACATCTTCAAGAACAGCAAAGAGTTACCCTTTCAAAAAGTGATCTCTGATCTCTTAAAAAATAAAATGGCTGTATCGTAAAAGACTTTAATGAAGCAACGAAGACCTAAAGGTCATTGTGTAAATCCTTAATGTTCTCAATAAAAGTAATTTCTTGAGGAAAAAGCTTTTCTAGGACTTAGAAAATCCCCATAAAGTTATCAGGTTACAGTCTCAACCTTGAGTCATGGGCAAACGTGTTCCTCCCTTTAATATGAAGCTGACAATGATTAAACATAGCTCAAATGTGAGAGCGTGGTGGTGCTTTTAAACATGTCAGTGGTCTTATAAAGTACATAAAATGGAAAAAAAATATCCATAAATAGTCAAAAATATCTAGCATGTATTTTAATACAATACCTCTCATTGTTGATATTCCCAAACGGAAGCCGCGGCACCTCCCATTTGGGAGAAGTCCCTCCGCCGCATGTAGAGCCGACTGAGCGGAAGCAGCGGCTCAGTCAGTCTGCTGGCACAGAGGGAGACTGCAGCCTGCTGTCCGTGTCTTGATTCTCCACAGGTACATCTCTCGCGGTCTCGCAGTAAAAAGTCACCTGGATTTAGTTAAAGAGAAGAAGAGAACAACAAATAGAGAGAGATTTCTTCACGTGCATTTCTCCACCCGATGTGAAAAAGGAGCGCAGATAAAAGAGAAGAGAAATGGGAGCGTTCAGGATGCTGCTGGGGAGTTTACATTACGTGGGACTCTACATTCAACTTAGTATCTGCACAAGGCAAGCTGGACACGGCGAGATAGAGAACCATATCTCTGGGAACGGTAGGTGTGAGATTTCCTTTTTTTATTCATTTCTGTCTTTAGGAGAGGGCACGAAGGGAGGCTGTGCGTGGAGGGAGAGGACAGCAGAGGTGATGCCATCTGCTCACATGCAGAGGAAGAATTAAACAAAGAGATGCACACAGGCTGAGAGGATGAAGCTGATAAAAACTCCTGCAAACGTCTTCTCTCTTCTTCTGTGTCAGCAACTAAACAGATTGATGCTTCTGTCTGTGAAATGAAAACGAGTTTTGGTTTGTGCCTTGAATGCATTAACCTGTCATTAAGTCAGAGCATGTCCTTCCATCACATTAGACAAGCTAGAGCTATGTTTTTAAATGTGCACGTTTAGCTGAATACTTAAATAGCGCGAGCCTTCTGTAACCATCAAGAATGTTTGATGAATCTTGACCGACGGGTTTGTTTGAGTGCTGCATCTCTTCATCAGCGCTCCTCTTCCTCTTCTCTTCTGATCACTGGATGATTCATGCAACCAGGAAGCAGAGCTCATGTCAGCTATAGATGGAAGTTAATATTCTCTTTAAGTATCACCATGAAATCTAATCTGAACCCTCTCCTCCTCCTCCTCCTCCTCCTCCTCCTCCTCTCTCAGCAGAAACTTCCTGAAATGGCCTCCAGTGTTTACACTTCGTTACGTCATACACACTCGCTCAGTTTGTGAAGGGGTTTGTGTGGATAACTCTGGCTCAGCCTGCCAATCTCCACAGGTGTCAGTCACTCTGTGGGTTGGGCAGATGTGCCGGCAGCTTCATATTTGGGTTGTTAAGGGAAGAGTGAGAGGAGGCGATAGCCTCAGCGGGTGAAAATGCCTAAATGCCCTTGAGTTTCACTCTTGGTCTTTTCCCAACTTTCTTACATCTCTGCCTGTGCTCTATTGTTAGGTGTTTCCTCACAGGTTAACCTGCCAACACATGAGCTGCGACCACGACACATTTGCGTCTAAGAGTACACCTGAGTAGGGCTGTCGTGATACCAGCGTCTTAGACTTGCAATACTAGTTCAAATCAAACTATTTAGAGACCACAGCAACACAAATAGAAGTTCTATGCTTTCTCCTGCACAAAGAAAACACATCATATTAATGTGCTGATCAGACAGTGTGCTGGAGTTTGAGTTTTTTATTGGCGTCATTCGTCTGCAACACCTGTCTTGTGAAATAGATATTTTTTTAACGCTTCAGTGACTTCAAATCTTTTGATTAAGAAGTCGATGTATAGTATGGAAAATCTTTCACCCGTAACACGTGGATGAAATTCTTATTCCCTCTAAATGTGACACTTGACACAAATGTAGTGCCTCTACCATTTGTTTAATTCAATTAACTGAGTTAAAAAAAAAAACATAATAATTGCAAGTAAAGATACAATATGAGTCTGCCACTAGGGGGCTCTTGATCAATACTACAATAACAAAAGATGACGTTAAGGCTGCTACTCCCCAGTGGTTTCCCTTTAGCAGACAGGACTCCGTATAAATCTATGGATCCTTTGGACATCTATAGCAGCCACTCTGTTTGTTAGGGTTAAGCTCAATATCTCCTCGCTCTGTGGACAAATACCACAACAACACAGGTCGTTTCCTCGAATTTCCTCGAAATGTGTTGCATCACAGTTTTATGGCAATTTGTTCAAAGCTGGTGAATTGAAACCTTTGTCTTTTTAATGTACATCTTGAATGTTCTCTGACGGTCTGATGACTCCTGGGTGATGACTCTGACGCTTTCCCAGGTGTCGTTGTTGATTTAGCGATGTCTGTAATGTTCTCAGGATTTTCATCATCCGTTTCCAGGTGATCTTTTTGGTCTCGTTGCGGCACTTTTTCATATGCCACAGACTGACCATGATGTAACTCTGCTTTTGGTGCTATTATGAGAAATATGAGTTACATCTCTGTGCAGATTGGTGAATCCATTACATCCCATCCTCTGTTTTCAGGCTAAATAATGCTTTTATAGGAACTGTGGGCTTTCAAAGCACTACACCTTTATCCACTATTCAACTTCTGCAACACAAACATCTAACCTGTGTCAATACACAAGCCATGAAATTAAACCAATGATCACAATCATCTCTTCTTACTATGAAAAATCCTGATGATGGTGACGATGGGAGCAGTGAGAGTTCATGGATACAGATGAGGATAAATCCACCTGAACTCACTCTGCAGAGTAGATTCGACTACTTTTTGGACCGCCATAGTTATGAGTTTAAATCACAGCATGCAACTCGGCCTACTTTACAGTGATTGATGTGAAATAAATGGTACAAAGGCCGACTGAGGGTGTGTGTTTTTTTTCTGAGAATATACAGTAAGTTTGTATTTGGCTTGTGCTGATGCTTTTGGAATCCAGTAGGGCTCATAATTTATCCTGCTGATCCTTCACTGGCTCCCTTCCAGCAGAGAGAAGAAACAAGAACGAGAAATGAATGAAGAAAAGTTTAGACTTGCCCAATTTTCCAAATGTTCTGGTCCTAATCCTGTCCAGACGCCGCTTCAGTCATTGATGTTTTTCAATTAACTCCTAATTAGGCCATGGTTATCCAGAGAGGCAATTATCCCAGCCAATCAATCGCCTTAAACAATCAGTGAAGGGTAAATGAGCCGTTAGCCAATAAGATACTCAAACTTTGCAAAGTGAAACGGATTTTAATGAGATGGAAGGAGAAGAGCCGACTGACGTTTGGATAACAGATTTCTGTTCATGGTTCCATTTTCACAACGCCTCATTATCCCCATGAAGTCATTTTTCAACCCCTATCAAACCCAGCAACTAACAACTTCCTTTCATTCACTATATATCTGTAAATGATTTAATTGTTTTAGTGGTTTCTCACTTCACAAATGCATGCAGTCAAAATGTTTCTTTTGGCAAATCAGCACCTAAATCAAGGACTGCAAATCTTCACATTTATGCAGCTGAAGCTTTTATAGGACACTTTTGGTTTAAACATCCCCCAAAATACAAAACACAAATAATTTGGTCAATTAGTTTAATTATTTAATTAGTTAATCTTTCGACCATTTAATCAATACATTGTGCCAGCTCTACGCTGAACATCATGCGTAGCTGCTTCATCAGCGTAGAGCCATACCAAAGCGTATTTTTCCTTTCATGTAAGGTGACAAAAAAAGGATTTTTCGCTCCACTGAAGATGATCTTCATGCCTGTGAGCCTCCACTCAGGGCTGAACTTATATCTTCACCCTGCTTTGACCTCCATCACCAGAGAAGCTTGCCCCATTCTGACTCCCATTATTAGATTGGATTTGAACCATTTTTCTTCAATTCAACAGGTGAATCATTTACCATTCAGTGAAGACAGAAGCCTTTATGGCTGCTGCAGCCCCTTTAAAAGGCTTCAGGCATGGCTGCTCCTCTACACTCTGACTGAATAGAGAGGGAAGCATCGGGAGGATATGTGATGCAATCACGGCCCGAAATGGCTAAACCGTCTTTACACCTTCTGCCTCTTCCACCTTCTCTTACAATGGCTGTGTTGTGTGATAAATATAGAAGGGGATAGGGGGAAGGGGGGGGAGGACTTCCCCGCAAAGCAAACTGGAGCATTGAAGCAATGACATCACACTACTGTTACACTATTAAATATTTAACAGTAGCTGATGCAGTATCACTGGCAAACATTCAGCAGCAGCTTGTGGGGTTTACTCGCTTGTATACCAGCAGAATCAGACGCCAAGTGTTCCTGCCTGCTCCTGGCATCCTGTTCACCCACTTCCTGTTCACGTTTGACGCCGCCGTATTGACACGACAGCGGGGTTCCTTACAGCGTCACAGCAGTGAGCACAGGGGGGGTCACTGTCGCCAACATGACCAACATAAGGTCAGCTGATCGGAAGATTTCCTCGCAGTAACAAATGCACAGTAGAGTGTTATCTTTATCCGCTAATACGGGCTCGAGGTAGCGTTGATGAAGTGAAAGTATTACATGAACAGCTGCTTCATTGTCTTACAGAGATTTTTTTTTTATTTTCAGAGGAGAATTAAGCAACACTACAAGAAATGTGTTCTATTTTACGCTGGCTGCACAGTCGTCATTTTTCAAATCTTAAGGACACTTTCAACCATTTTTGTTTTACTTTACAGTCCTAAAAACACAACACTACAAATCGCCATGACAACCATACCGCACACCTGCTGTTTGTAGTATCGAGTTTAGATCAGCGACACACACACACACTCTCCTGGCATGTGCTCTGTTTTGCTGCTCTTCTTTTTTCATGTTCCTCTTCGCTCGGGCCACAGTTGTGTTTATGTTTGCTGCCACGTTTGAGAGATGTTGTGAGAAGTACGCAACATCTGGTAAACGCTTCCTGGTCAGCTCGCCGTCATTGGCTGTTGCAGGTATTCCATCGGACGCAGCCTGACCTGGATCCCTCCAATTGTTTGGGGTCAAATCAGGCCTAAATTTATTTAGAGTGAAGTAAAAATGAGTAAGAAAAGGACAATAATTCGGTGACATTTTAAGCATATGTTTAGATTTTTTTATACCTATGACAAACCCTGCACTCAAATATAAATAAGGATAGAATTAGTCAACTTTAGAAAAATTCATTTTTACAGCAGGTTGGCTAAAAGATGGCTCACCATTTAACCAGGGTTTTAAAATGGCTGAAAATTATTATCTGTATTCCTGGCAACCCAAGACCATCGCCTCTCCATTTACTGCTATTTGTAATGCCAGATCTGTTTTGTTTTCACTCGTCTGCACTGGTTTCCTTGGCAAATGAACAATGACATCTGACTTGAAATAGCTCATAAAGCTCTCTGTCATTAGTTTCATATTTCATCAACAGGAAAGAAGTTGGTATAAATCTTCCCATCTCAATCATTTCCCTGAAAGTTAATTATTGTTTTTTGTTTCTGTGGCTGTTTTCACTTCTTGAGGAGTTCCTTTAACCTTGGTGTTGTAATTTTCAGTCTACCAAAATGTCCTTGTTTTCTTTCAAAATAAAGGTAGGCAGCAAATAAGCTTAGCTTCAGGCACAAAATGCAAAATAAAAGTTTAACAAAAACTGTTTTGAAATGAACAATTACCGTTCAAACATGTAATTAATTGTTGAAATGCAGTGATTATATTTAAAAAACACGTATTGTTTGACAGCCCTCATTGTAAGAGAAGATTTGTTTTCTGATGCTTTAACGAGCCGACCTCAGTATCAGTGTTAACTTAAGACGAGGGCTGCAGATTAAACACTAAAAGAAAAGAAAGCAAAAGAAAGAAAGTTTATTTCAAATGTAACCAGGATCTAATGTGCTTCACATTAAAGCACATTGAGTACAATGCACAATGCACGCCCAATTATCCCAAAAAATATGTTTCCACCTGCAGCATCTGGATTCAAAAAAA
>NC_136703.1:3160640-3356708 GCF_947650265.1 Symphodus melops
AGCAAAATAAATACAAATAAAACTGTTAAAAAAAAAATCACCCCAGTCGGGGACAGGTCAAATGATCTGAACTCAAAGATCCGATCAGCGTCTTTGTCACAGCTTCCAGGCATGTCTGACTCTTTTTTTTTTTAAACATGGAGTTGGTAGATTTGTCTTAAAAAAGAAAAAGTAAAACAAGTCATGCTGCTCAATAATCCCTTATGGGCCTCTATACAGACTCTGTCCTCTGCTGTGAGTTTGATGTTTTACTTGAGTTTGGGGGTGGCAAGAATCCAGTGACGCCCTTCAAACCAGTAAGTGATTGCAGATCTGCCGGCGAAGAAGAGAAAATATAATCATCATAGTGAGGCCAAATGCCAAGCGGCAATAAAGGTCGTTGGGATCGATGGTGTTGGACAGTGACACGATCACTCTGCAGATAGGAGACACAAACAGGTTACAACACATCAGTGAAGTTACCAGTGAGATCATTGGGGTTAAATGAGCTGATCTGTCTCTCACCCTCAGAGAGAGAGAGCTGCAGCTCAAGGCTCGAGACATCCTCAGCATCCTGTGTTTGATAGGCAGGAGACACAGATGACCAAAAACTGACAGGTTAAAAAATAATTGTATTACTCAGGCCATCAAACTTCTGATGACGGTTTTTTATTATAGCTTTATTGATTGTTTTTATACATTCTCAGTTTCCTGTTGTTACCTGATTAACTCGAGTGTTTCTGTATTTAATAATGTTCACAGTGTTTGTTGTCATCTGAGTCTATGTGCCTGTGTGTCTGTCTGGTTTTTTCAAATGTGGTTTTCACCTGGCTGCGAAACAGATTTTCCCTCAGGGACAATTACGTTGATAAACCTGATCGATTTGAACTCACTGTCGCTCCTCACGTTGCTGATTGGACGGTAAACAATGCATGGAAAAAAGAAGTCTCTGCTGGAGGTGGTTTAATGCAAACCGCTGGCTACACCTGCATAACCAAAAGTTCCCGCTCACCTAAAGAGGATGTAGCATTTTCAGAAGGAAGCTGTTGGGTGAAGAGGTTGCTTTTTGATTGGGCCATTTCACAGAGATGGATTATTGGTTGAGCTGCCTTTTTGAGTTTTTTTTTATTTTTTAGCTGCTTTCATTGTTCAGTACACATTGACTGTCTTCTCACCTGCTGATTCCTCCCCACTGTAACTCCCCCTCATGACCCCTCCCTCAGAGGAAACGTTTCCCTCTTTGCAGGGACAGCCTTTAAATCAACCCATCACACATTCAGCAGGCAGCGACACGTGACTTTGGATCCTGACTTTGAAGATCGCTTTAATGTGTTTGCCTCTCACACCGCATTTCATGTGACTCATATATCGACATTTACATTTTGATGATTTTTTAAAGCTGTGTTTCAAGGGCGGCGTGAAGGTTGCATTATATAAAGAACTCACTCTGAGCCATGAATTCATTTTTTAAAGTAAGCTTTTATGTAACTTTTTCGCTGTCAATCAATCAAGATGAATTCGTATCGCACCTTTTATACAAATCAAACACATTTCAAAGTGATTTACTGCGACGGAAAAAAATAATACCAAAAAATACATCTAATTAAAACAGTTAAATGGTTAAGTAGCTAATCGAGACCAAGATATACCTGAGACCAGAGTGCTCCAAGACCAGGACGAGACCAGGACAAGACCAGGATGAGACCAGGATGAGTCCAGGACGAGGACGTGAAGTTATTTGAGTGTTTTCCCTCCAATCAAAGGGTAATGACTTCCTGTGGGGGTCTTGACTGGTCTTAATTTTAAATTCAGAGTCCGCTCTTTTAGAAACCGAGACAAGACCGAGTAAAAATGCTAAATTATTACAGAAAAATCCCAAACTGTAAACTCTAAAAAAAGATTGCTTGTGTTAAATGATTCTCTCTATACAAGAAAACAAAGTTATCGCTGAAGTCTTTGGCCTATAGGCGGATCACTGCGTGTCTTGCCTTTAGGTGAATGGCTTAGGGTAGAAGCAGTGCCAGTGTAATCTTTGCAGGCGTTGGTATTGGCTCAAATGTTCTCAGAGTTTGTGTCCTGGGCCTGTGGTCATGATAATCTGTCCATTTTTAGGACTTGTTTATTTTACAAAGATTTCAGCTAATTATAACTTTTCATTGCCTTCAGTTTGCCTTTCTAAAATATAGCTTGTTATAAGTGTGCAGTAAGAACAGAGCTGTCCCTGCTGTTTGATGTTGCTCTTTTCTTGTTGCGCTTTTACACCGTGGCTCTGAAAACCTGCTCGCACTAAACAGGGAAAACTTTCTTCACTAAACTTTCTGGGTTTCTTGCATATACAGAAAAGCTAAAGATCTGGATGTTCATCTTTTGAACTCTAAATCTGACTAACATACTTCTGCTATCAAACAGCGACCTCCCAGAGTCCACATTGACACACACGCTTCAAACTGCACGTTCATTATGTGCTGCTGCACACAATGTCCAGCAAGATGAAACAGAAGCTGTGCAAGCAGCAAGAAAAGCCATTTTTGGAGCCCTCCCTTGTGAAGTGCACACACACACACACACACACACACACACACACACACACACACACTTAATTATGTGTGCTGCCCCAGGCCATTTTCAGACAGGGTTATCCATTACGACTCTGCAGTGACCGGACCTAATTACACCGCTGTGGAGAGCCTCTATTCCTACACAGTGGGTGTGTATGTATGCTGACACGGACATGGTGTGTGTGTTTGTGTGAAACTGTAGTCTGTGAATGACTCTACATCAGCTGATTGGTTCAGCAATTACCCAAACTGGAGCCAAATTAACTGGCATGCAGTGTATTGCAGTGTTCAAAGTATCGTTTGGGGTTTACACACACACACACTAAAACAGACACTTTGCCTGAATCCAGTCATGCTCCTTCCCATCTTATACCCGCTGCCAGTGATACACATTCTGTCTTTCATGTCGGACTAATGGGCCCTTGGCCATCTTTGAGGCTCTGCATGGTATTTACAGAGGTCTGCTGAGCTGGACAGCAGGATGTCTGTGGGCAGTGTGGAATGAGACATGTAAAAACACACTCTCTGATACTCGGTGTGGTCGAGCAGCGTTAAAGAAAATGCTATTTTCTCAGTGGGTTTTGTCACTGTTGGCTGCACTGCAGATGAGAAAGTCCAGATAGACAACGAGTGCTGCTGGATGCTCATGTGTTATACACCCATTTAGTGTGGAGCACTTGTAACATTGTGCTTATTGTTACAGCTGCAACTAATGTTTTATTGAAATAAAAAGTCAATCAAATGTGTTTCCTTTTCAAACATCCTTTAGTGAGTTTGGAAAACCCGTGAATAATCTTCTTTGTAATGGCTCAGATTCTGGATGTTTCCACACAGAGCAGGCCAAGAGAGATAATGATTTTGAACAGGCTTTGCTATATGCATGGCAGAGATCGAAATGATGAGTGAGGTTAGAGGATTGGACGATCGGCAGGGTCGATGAAGAGAGGGCGGTAAGGGACGAGGGATGTTTGATAAAGTCAAGGATCGATGGACGAGGGAGGGGAGTAAGAGTGGAGGGATGTGGTATGAAGGTATGAGTGTACAGGTAGAGGGATGCCGGTGATAAGGGTCAAGTGTGGTTGTCTTATATTCTGAAGACCTGCAGCAAGGAAAGGAAATACGTTTTTATTTTTTCCTGCCAATTACTCTTCAAGAGAAACATTTTGTACAACAGTTTTAAAATCATGTAAAGGGAAAAGCAAACAAAAAACCAGAAGCGCACAGATTTCTGCAGGGTTCTTAATAAAAGAAGGAGCAACAAGGCATCTTAATGCCAAAGGGAATCAGAGACATTTCAAAGCTGTGACATGCTGAGGTCATCTGCTACGACAGGCTCTGTGGATGCAGCTGCTCAGAGCTGCACTTTCGTCCCTCTGTATCTGGCTGCTGTGCTGTTTGGACGGGAGCAGTTTAGCCAGCTCAGTATTGGAACTACATCACCCTCAACATGACATAGTACCACTGATGAGAGCATGCTGCATATCCAGCTGAATTACTTCTTGAGGGAAACATTAAGCATGAAAATGCTCAGTGCCCAAGCTATAACTGCAGACAAGGGATTAGTGATGAGGATATGATGCATATCAAATCACCTTCAGACTGGAGGGATGCTCTCAGCGGAACATTTAGACTCAAACATTTCCTCTTTTCTTCTCCCAGGATTCCTGGCGTTGGTTGTTTTCCCTGCACCTCCTCTGCAGAGGCCATTTTGACCTCTTTCCAGCATGTTGTCAGTTAAATGTCTCTGGGATCTTAAAATGGTGTTTGGGGGAACCAACAGGCTGGTTTCTCAAATTTCCATCTCCAATAAAAAAGAAAAAAATTCCTGCAGCATCCATAACCACACCTACACAGCAAAATGGCTGCAGATTGTTTTTCCTACTGAATTCACATGTTGCAATATTGTTATGAAATGTTTTCAGGGTTGTTCATGTGACTCTCTGTGTCACACTCAAACCTCAGCTGACTCTGAAACAGTGTGAGCAAAACATTCAAATGGCATCAAAGGCTAACGTATAGAAATTTGAATAATTTATTTAATTGACTAGTTACTCTGGTGCCGACTAGCGACAGTGATTAAGAAACATGTATATCCATAAATCAAATACACACCTGAATAAACATCTGTTGAGGTTGGTGTTAAATGCAGAGTTAAAGTTAAAAACAGAGCTAACACTTTATGAAGGACACTCGTCTGCTGTAGCCCCCTCAGATTCGTTTTGCCTGGATTAAACAAACCAGCTCCTTCTGAGATTCAGTTGAAGTGATGTCTTTGAATGCCTTTAAATCCAGGCTGAGAACACGTGAGACGACCTCCACTTCTAACTGTTTTCATTCTCATTAAATTGCTGTCCGTATTTTGTGAGTGTAACTTCTGATAAAGATACATACCTATGTTGAAGAAAACGACATACATACCTGTTGAGAAAATGACATACATACTTATGTTAAATAAAAAAACTTACTTACATACCAATGTCGAAAAAAAGTGACATACATACCTGTGTCAAAAAAACAAAACGACATACATACCCAAGTAAAAAAACAACAACATATGTCGAAAAAAACGACATATATACCTATGTCGAAAAATGACATACATACTGTACCTATGTTGAAAAAATTGTCGAAAAAAAAAAAAAAAACCTATGTCGAAAAAAAACCACATACATACCTATGTCGAAAAAACAAAACACATACATACCTATGTTGAAAAAAACCCAACATGCATACCTATGTTGACAAAAAACAACATACATACCCAAGTAAAAAAACAACAACATAGATACGTCGAAAAAAATGACATATACTGAAGGATAAAAGTTTCTATTTAATAATTTTCCTAAATGTTGTTAATAGAAATCTGACTCCTCTAAATAATTACCTCAAATCTCTGCGCATTCTTTTGATGGGATGAGAGTAATGACTGAAGACGTCTCTCTCTCTCTCTCTATATATATATATATATATATATTCTTTCGACACCTTTTTTTAGTCACACATAATACGTGACTGTTGACTTTGTCTGCACAGTTTAAAATGATTATATATGTAAGTGGCTGAATAAAATATTCATCCTCATCCTCTTGATATGGTTCACCATAGACACCTGATGGACACAGCTCAGTCTGCTTGGAGAGGTGCCTGCTCGTTCCTGATCACCATGGGGTGCCCTTTAGCAAGGCACTGAGCCCCCTTCTCCCCCTCCACCAGCTCAGTAGTGCATGTCCATATTTACTGTGTATTTCTGCCTGTGATGGTGCAGCATGTCTTATGAATGGAGGGTAAAATGTGATTTCCCCTCGCGGGATTAATACAGTTTATCTTCTTGTCTTGGATTGTTGTTGTTTTAGAAAGTTTTTAATAAAGTCCTGGAGAAGTTTAAAGGTGGTTCTCCTGACGTAACCACTTTGATTCTGGACGCACAGTTGGGTTTTATTTGATAATTAACTCAGATGCAAACCAGTCAAGCTGCCATCCTCTCCAGATGAAATGTCACCGTGCTTGTAGCAGCGCCTGATAAGCTCCGATGTCTCGTCTTTGTCCTGAGCCCGGCGATATGTCAAGCTCATTAGCTCAACCAAATTGTAGTTAGAGAAAGACAAACACAGCCGTGGTGCAAATGAAATCTCCTGCAAATGAAGCTTAGCGACGTTCCTGCAAATAGATTACAAGCGAGGAGTTGTATTCCCAACGTCGGCTCTGATTAGCGGCGCAGAGTCGCAGCTTGTTCTGTTTTTAGAGAGAGTCGTTCCTGTGTGACAGCTCGGCCTCTCAGAGGAGCCCTGATGTGTCGTGTCCCTATTAGATGTGACACTCTCTCTGCCTGTTATTCTTTTTTAATCTGCTTTGTCAAAGTCATGCTCTCTCTTTGATTTTCCTCGATCTTTTTTTCAGTGGCGTCTCTCTCTCTCCCTCTCTCTCTCTCTCTCTCTCTCTCTCTCTCTTCTTCCTCTTTACTTCCTTCCTTGTCCTCTTTCTCTCTCGCTATCTACACATGTTAACGCGGCGGAGGTGTCACCGATACGGCAGCCTCGGAGAAGATGAAAAGATCCAGCACTGATTCAGGCGAGACTGTTTTTTCACCTCTGATTAATCAAATGAGATTGAGTTAAAATATTCTGGGTAACTTTTGGAAAGTAGGCCAGGTGCCTCTTTTTTTCCCCGTCAGCATCTTGTTCTGCAGTCTGGAGTCCTGAGGTGCTTTTTATAGTATTGCTTCTTCTTCTTGTAATGAGCTGAACTGAAGCGGGGCTGCATAGTTAGAGTTTTTGAAAATAATGCTCCTCTTGTCCCTGTTTGTACAAAATACTTTATCACACAAAGGCTGTTTAAAAAAGGTTGTGTGAAGCAAAACCTGGTGTTTGTCTTTTATATTAAATCACGTCAGGCTACAAATCTGTTTTCAACATAGTCATCAGGATGTTAAACAGATCCCTTATTGTTTGAGGCTTTTACTCTGCGAGACGGCTAACAAGCTCTCGGCTGTGCTGCAGTGTTACATTTAAAGCTTGAAGACTCATCTGACAGATTTACATGGAAATGTAGAATCTGTTCACAGGGGTTGTCATTATCGGCATGTGGACTGTTCTGGGTTTTGGTTGTAGTCTATAAGATGTATTGGCCAATCACACGTCATTGGTGTATTCAGGTAAAGCGGTCCGTGTTGACGATGAACTATTGTTTGTTTTTACCTGATGAAAGGATTTACCTGCTCCCATCGATCGTGATTAATTTGTCTCAGTGAATGAACATCTGCATCAAAGTAAAGCTAGCAGTCCTTATAAATTATAAACATTTAATCTGAGGCCATAAATCTGATGGACTTTGTGTTGTTAAAGCCGATCTACATATCCTCATGTCCTTTACTGTAAACACTTCACAACGCCTCACTCTGAGGAAGTACGAGTTTAAATAAAGCCCTGCTATCACTACAGTAACTCCAGTACTTTGTGAGTGTTTTGTATGAATTCACTAATTTGCACGACTTGTTTTTGCATTGAGGAACAAATAAGTCTGCACGTTATCCGAAGCGATAATCGTGTGATTCATCATTAATTGTAGCAGTTGCATTAGTTAGGAAAGAGGTCTTATTTTCTGCAGCGTCAGCATGTGTTTACATTTTGTGTTAACTGCTGATAGTTCAAACAAAACATGTTTGTATGCTGTTGGGGAAATGATTCCAATGTTTGTGCATGTATCACTGCAGAAGGATTACTTCGGATTATTGGTGTGTCTGCATCATTTCCAAACATCTCTGTTTCTGTCCAGAGGAAATGATCCGTTAGTGAAGAAGTGTTGATGTAGCCTCAAACAGCCAGTTCTGCTCTCTGTGCCTCTGCGTTTGATCATATTCATTCTGCGATGAAGCTAAGCGTCGGTCTGTCCTGTAATCTCGATCATTCATCAAAGTCCAGCTCTACTGGAGGCAGAGGAGGGGATAGAAACACGTACTGACTGCCAGTGTGTAAACTCTTCTGACTGCATGCTTATACTCACAACATTGTTTTCTGCAAGAATGTTTATAGCTTCAGTGAGTGTTGGAAAGATAACCTAAAAGTGTGTGTGTGTGTGTGTGTGTGTGTGTGTGCATCGAATAAGCGTGTTTATGCTGCTCGTCAGCTCGCCCCCATGAGTGCCTCACTTGCGTAACTATAACCTGCAGGTAGGAGGAGGAGCAGGAGAGGAGCAGGGAAAGAAAAGGAGGAGGAGGAGAAAGGGAAGAAAGAGGTGTGATTTGTGTGGAGGGGAATTTCACTGCTGCCTGCCAGACAGAGAAGCTTGTTTCCAGCTGTCCTGTCTACCAACAACCCCCCCACCCCTCCACGCTCCCCGCCCCGTCCTCTCTTACTCCTCATCTCCCTGTTGCTGCCTGTAAGCCTCCAGCGTTGCAGCACAAAGGCTTCCTCAGCTCCGGCTTGTGGAGATAATGGGAGACTCTTTTTGGCTCTCTGTGAACAGATCCACAACCACCAATGCTGTGATTTCAGTCAAAACAAACAGAGCATCCGTCATTCTGCTCGTCTCAGGGAAGACGTAAAGCCCACCTGAAGTGACATCTAATTAATCAGATTTGAATAATCCCCTTTGAAATGAAAGGAGAGAATTCTAACTGTGTTTGGATGAAGATTTTTTTATTTGCAGTTTCAAACATTCACTCTGCTGTTTGTCTCTTTCTCTGCACTTGTACAAGTCATTGATTGTGGCCAAGTCATCACCAGTAATCCCAAATGCAGTACTGTCACATTTACACAAAAATGATTTCCGCTCCAAACTGAATTGTTTTCAAGAAGTTCTGCGTTAAGGAGACAATGTTTTGATAATATAACCGCTTTGCACACGGAGCCACAAAAATGACTTCAATGTACTGCAGCACAAATGCCAGGCGAGTAGTTGGCCTGGCATGTACAGTATACGGCAATAGATGTCTGACTACGTAATAAAACACATTTCCCTCTGCAGAGCATTGAGGTGTAAACATACAGGAGTGGGTTTGTGTGGACGGAGGATGAGGTGGGGCTGCGTGAAAAAGTCAACATTTTCACTGACAGGATTAGCAGTGATTTATTTTGTGCAATTTCCCACAAACTTGTGCATAAATTAACTCAAGTGTTTATGTCGTTTCAAGACATTATGACCCAGTGGAAGTTTTCTTAAAAGCAGCGGTATGCAGTGTCTGCATTTGAACAAACACTTTTTTTTTTTTTTTAAATGTTGAGTATTTGACCACTCCTGGGTCGTAATCCTTGATAATTAAGAGTTTAAACCAACCCATCTTCTTCAGCCTTTTAACAGTATGTCCCTTTAAACCATCTTTCCCCTTCCTTGAAACGCGCTGCTGTCCTCTCCTCTGTTCTGAGTCGAGCCCAGCAGGGAAAGCCTACCGTTAGCTGCAAAGCCTGGGTGCCTGGTTTCAACCTGTGAAGCTGTCGACTCCTATCTGTGTGCCTGTGCATGTGCAGGAGAGGATACTCCAGGGTGCATTAGAGAGGGTTGGGAGATTAGATACTGAGTGCTGATATCTCCCGTCTCTCTCTCTCTGCTGCCGATGCTCGGCCCAGGAGAATAGACCGGTGGAGGAGGCTTTTTAAAGAGGCAGAGGAAGAGAGATGCTCCCTGTTGTGATTTCTGCAGGCCTGTTTCTTTCATTCTGCCTCTTCCTCCCTCTCACTCCATAGCCTCTTCTTCTGCTTTCTTCTCTGAAACTAGTCCTCCTCCCATGGCTACCCTGCTGCAGAAATACTGCAACAACACTAAAAACAAAAAAAGACAAGCCAGTGCTGAATTCTAAGAAAGCAAAATTAATAAATAAAAACATGTGAAGTGTCCCTGGGTACTGTTATGTTGTTGTTGTTGTTGTTGTGTTACTGTTGAAAACATCACTCTACACTTTGCTCATTGTGTCATCGGGGAGCAGCTATAGATTCACCCTGGTGATGGCTTTATTGATTGCTCTGTCTCTCGGGACCTGTGCACACCTTCAGATTCATCGAGTGCATGTTTGGTGAGCTGTTTAATTGCTGTGTGCCTTTACACAGTGATGGTGGTGAAATGGAGCCATAGGGGAGAAGCAGGCACACGAGGAGGAACGCAGAGCACATAACAACAAAGAGATTCAAGGCTACAAACTCTCCAGCATGCAGCAGCTGTGTGCATGCATGCCTTATATAACCACGTTTTCAAATGACATCGAGCTAGACAGCAACAACAAACAAAACATAAAAATCTATCTATCTATCTATCTATCTATCTATCTATCTATCTATCTATCTATCTATCTATCTATCTATCTATCTATCTATCTATCTATCTATCTATCTATCTATCTATCTATCTATCTATCTATCTGTATCTTAAGGAGACTAGAAAATAATAAAGATAATTAATATTTGCTGATGACATTAAAATGACTTGAATTTGAAGTTTGATGTCAGTCAGGATTTTAAAGACAGGACGGTCAACAGTTTGTAAAGTTGCACAAAGATGTGACAAGTCATCTTGTCACATCTTCTTCGTCAAATTCTTAAAACCTTGGCGTCTTATTTTGTTCAAACTTCTCATGTTCCTTTTACAAAGCCTCGTAAAAACACAAGAAATGGCTCATAAACACGATGGCATTTTCGCGTGGCTGTTTTAAACCCTTATATCATCCATCACTGTTTTATGGCTCGTTAGCTCAGCTCCTGCTGTACGGACCACCACCCCTCTCACACACACACACACACACACACACACACACACACACACACACACACACTCAGGGCATCTTCAGCGAGGCTTGTAAAAGTCATTACGCACCTCACCATGATGCATGCATGTCCTTTCCAATTAATTGTAAAGGCTGCTTTTTTTTGACAGAATGCTGTTATTTGGTTTGAATCCATGGTCACTGGGTGGCTGTGCGTGAACGACGAGAGGTTTAAGATGATAGATGTGCGAGTCGGATCACTGTGGCAGCCATGTTTCAACACAGAAACGCAGAAAAAGGCTAATCCCCTGAAAATGAGAAAAGATTTTTGGATATTTACTCGGAGAGTTTTCCTTGATCTTCTCTGATTATCTGCACCACTTTGAAAGCCATGTTAAGTTCAGGACAAATAGCAAGGATTTAAGTGTCATTCATGTAAGAAAGGAAAAATCTGGCTGCTTTCCAGAAGGATCTGGTTTTCAAAACTGCATTTCTCCACTTCCCTGCCCTCAAACTATTTTACATGTATTGTTCTGGGGGAATAAACGACTTCGTTGTGTTGTTTGGACTGCAGATTAAAGCTGTGAAGTGTTGTAGACTTATGAATAGGCAATAAGCAGAACGAACTCCAGCTGCGATGAAGAAATTTGTGGTTTCTCATTAGCAAATGTTAAAGTAAAACTCAGACATGTTCTAAAAAGAGAAAACAATGTGTTGCATTGTGGTTTGTCTTTGTGTTCGCTCGAGCTTCAGGCAGCTTCTTCTCTGTAACCGGTGGCAGCTGTTTGCCACAGAACTGTGCAGAGGCTCATTATTAGAGCGTGAAGCTTGTTACGAGGCCGTGTGAGAGACTCGTTAGGCGCTAATTATTTCTGAGGAGCTGCCTGCTAAGTCTGAATGGAAATGAGTAAAGAGAGAAGCAGAGAGACAGTACAGTACAGGAGGAAGATGGATGTGTCAAATATAACCCAAATTTGACTGTCTGTCCCAATCCGCAGAAATCTCTTCTCTGATGGGGTTTATTTGGATTCATGTTCAACTTGGGTGTGATTCATGTTCAACATTTTCAATAAATGTCTTGCTAAATATTTCTCAACCCCAGGACGTTTCAGATATGAGGTAAATATATGCTGGGGTAATCGTTCTTCAAATCGTGATCATGATGGATCCCAGATGTGAAACCAAATTTAACCAAACAGCTTCCTGCCTCTATCTATACGTAAGCTGTTGTTACCTCTCACATTGGCTCTCTTCTACCAGCACTGAAGAGAAGCCCACGCCTGGCAGCCCTGCAGCGTTCTGACCCCTGAAAGGCTTCAATAAAACAGATGAATGCTGGTAAATTAGAAGAGAGTGGGTATGTACTAACTGTTTGAGGCAGAGGCGGAAATGAGATTTTTTACTGACGCCAGTATCAGGTGACGCCAGTATCAGACAGTTATTTTTGAGCTGCAAATCATGCAGAGCTCCTCGAAAGGTTCACAGACTGACGAAAGGTGAAAATGAGGATCTGTGAAGTGGGGGGGGGGGGGGGGGTTTGGGACAACGACATGCAGCAAAGGGTCAAAGATTGATTGGAACCCACGGCCGCTGCAACAAGAACAATATATATTATACTACATGTTGCAAGTTGCGAGTTTTTTTTGACTGTCTTGTACTAAGCAGAGAACACATTAAAGGTATCAATAATCCCATGATTAATTGTGATCATAAGAGACAGGGGAACATAAAAAAGTTGTTTGCTTGCTGTCAGGCGAGCATGTTTGTCACTCTGTTAGCTTCAGTTTAGTGTCTCAAACTGTCTTTAATCCAGTTTCCCATTAAAACTGAAAAAGTGACTCTCTAAGATCCTTGATAACAGGTGTATGACATCCTTCATTTCAGTTCATAAACGCAAAGAACAAATAAGGACAACTCTTACAATCATAGGTTATATAGTTAAACGTCTCACATAGCAGCACACTCTGTGTCTGAAGGAAGAAGACACTTCTATTTCTGCGTGTTGTTGTCCCTCTTCATTTCCAGATTGTTGTTGTTGTCACTCACCGTCTGGCTAGCTTTTTAAATGTCATCCCTCACTTGCACCGTAAACTTGCGTCTCAGTCTCTCCGATCAGAGATGCATCAAGAGACGCAAGGAGACGAAGTGAAGGAGTGAAGGAGTGAAGGAATCGACAAGTTAAGCTACATTGAGCTTTCTGTCGACTTAAAAAGCTGCTCATTCTAATAAACCGTGTACCGGCAGAGAGCTTTATTATTAAATTATTTATTCATTATTTGTATTTATTGATTTTGCTAACTTTGTGTTTCATTAAAACCGACCGTGGACGCTGGCTGCTGTCCAAGTTCACAACATCAGAGAGAGCTGTTTCCCCCCTGCCCCTCTTCAGAGCGCCTCCCTTCTCTGGTCCAAACAAATCCAGAGCATTCAGGAGCAGAATCTAAAGTTAGAAGGAGGACATACTGGCTGCTGCATTGTTGTCAGAGAAGCTTCAACACAGCATGTTTCCTTCATGATCACAGAGGAAGAGAGCTTTTATTATTTAGTCATGATCTTAGATACTGGTCCTTTAAGAGACGTGAGACCCAGCTACAGTTAAAGTGTTTTTCCTCTTCCTCATATTTTCTGTACGTCACCTTTTTCTTCCCTTATCCCTCCTCCCCTCTAAAGATTTATTTACATCCTTACACATTCATTCAGCCTCTTAATGAATTGAGAACCACTGTACCTCTGATTTGTACATGCGGCCTAAATAGGCCTATCAATGTGTGCCAGTTATTGTGTATTCATGAAAGAGTAATGTATGTACACGGGCATTAGGAAAAGATTTATGGCTTTCCCTTTTCAATATGTTCACAGTATACAAAAATAGAGGAGCTGGCTAACAAAAAGATGAGATGACATTTTAATAAAGCCCCGTGGGAGTCGGTATAGTTACTGCAGCGCAAAATGGAAAATGAAAATATGAAAACAAAAATAATAGACTGCAGATGAAATTGCACGGAGCAACATGTTGAGGGTAAAACTAAAGATTAGGAGATTATGAGGCCGTCTTTGTTTGCCGTTGGCGGTTATGTAAGTCTGCATTGTGGTACCAAAACAACCGTCATCAATTACAGATGCAGCTTTCATCCCCATCTTTAAAGTGCGGATCATTTCTTTCTGACTTGAAACGGGGGGGTCTGTTTCAGTCATGTTCAAATAACGAAAGGAGACATTTCTGCGGCACCTCACAGGCTGCATGTTGTTATTTATGCAGAGCACAGACACAGGACAGAAATAGCCTCGGCTCTAGTCCTGAATTTCTTATTGTTCCAAGCAGGAGCTCTGAGCCAGACAACTGATGTGGGCCTTCAGAGCAAAACAAGTCCAGCTCCGTGTCCCTGATTCATTTCTGGTGGTAGTGATAGAGAAACAACTGGAGTTTGGGAGCTGATGCATCTTTACAGTTAATATGTCGTTCTTTTCAGACATATTTTTACCTGTACTTCAAAAAACACAGCAAAAGGATTATTAATTAAAAAAAAAGCTATAATCTACATTCATGAAAATACTGTTAAATACAGTCATAACAAGAACCATACAGTCAGTAAAAGGTGTGATAAGGTCATTCAATGATCGTGCACAGCTTGAAACCCACTGACTTTTAAAATGAAGTGATTTATTGCGTTGTTATTTAGGGGCTCTTGAATGAGTGTCCCAGTTTAGATCACATTTTTTAAGTTTTGTGTTTGCTAATTTAAAACGTCATTAACCTGGTTTTGCTATCTGGAGGTTTCTCAAAATCAAACCGGATAGTGTGGCATGTAAACGCCTCACCACAAGTTTCTGCAATAAATACATCCTCAAACAAGCGACGTATCAGCACAACAGAAATGACAGCGGCAACGAGAGCTTCTTATTCCTGCCAATGAAGTATACCAATGAAAAAGTGAGTGTTGTCTTTTAAAGAAAGAATTGAAAATCGTTTTAATGGCAACATGTGGAAAGCATCCTGCGATGAGCCACAGTGGTCATGTTTCTCAGATTTGAAACTTGCTGCAGTTTGTGTTGAATAAATAAACATCACAGGCGCCTGCTCAAATGAGATGTTTCGTGGTTTCTCTGAGTGCATGTAAACGCCATATCCAGAATATGATCAAGGCTCATAGCCAGGATACTCAAGTCCATGTAAACACACTCTGTGAGTGAGGTATCCTCTACATCCAAGCTGCTGTGAGACAGGTGTGAGCGTCTTAAAACACCTCGAGCTGCTTTGACCTACAGAGACATCATTGTTATTCTGAACTCTGTGCACTCGTTGTGTTTCTGCGAGGATGAGATTGTCGATGTGGTGATTACTCCTTGAGCAGAGGTGGCACCTTTGTTGTGTTGCATTACAGAAAAAAAAAAGGACTCGTCCTTGATGTTGCAGCTGAACCCTCTGGCTCAGGAAGCCGTGTTCTCCTTTTAACCTTTCTTCATTTGATTAAGAGGGAAAACAGTGTTTGACCTGCGCTGTGGGGAGGCGGGCCGGCTGCTGGGATTTAGGCCAAAACAGCAGGAAACTGAGCGCAAGTAGAGGAGCTGCCAGAGCCGTGGGTGGTGAAGGTCCACACGCACACACATATCCACAAGTGTGTGTGCATGTCATTGTCAAAAAATGTTCTAACACCTGCAAGGATATACTCACTTTCTGCACATAGAAAACGCAAATATTCATGTTTATTGCATCATTACACAAAGGGAGAGGCATACGCACTCATTAATATACGCATGTACCGTATAGCAGTATACTCAGAGACGGTAATTATTAATGGACGTATGGCCTAACTTTCAGTCAACCTAACAGCAGGCTGCTGGAGCTGAGGCTGAGCTTTATGATTTATAGAGGAGAAATTTAAATCAATTGACATTAAAACATCTTTTCCCTGCTTCTTGACCAAGACAGGAAGCAGCAAATTAAAGCTTCTGTCAAATCATCAGCACTCATGTAAACATATTATAAAATACATTAATAGACATGATATGAACAAGTTTACAAACATGTTCATGTTTTTATAGATTTAAATCTGCATGCGACTGTTTTTGGATTTTGGATAATTCCAATGCTTAGATGTTTGTTTTAAGGCTATGTATCAGGGGTTATAAATATCACATTACAGGGATAAATCATCACTCGTTTGTTTCAACATAAGATGCTAAAACATTTTTTTTTTAAAAGGTAGTCTTGCAAATGATGACAAAATGTGTCAAATGCTAACCCTGCATCGCCGTTAGCTTCAAAGCACATTGATTAAGTACAACTTCATTTATTTTAATAACTGTTTTGAAGCGAGGATGTCAGAAACTTTATTTAAAAAGCTCAGAGAATGAAGAACGCCGTGTTATAAAATTACAGTGCGTCGAGAAACCATCTCCTAAATATGTAGCTGCGGATTTGATTGCGCCCTCTTGAAAAGTCCTTGAAAACAGATTAAACTCCCACCAGCTCGGCCGCGGTTCTTACCGTGCCTGACCTCTGACTCCCCAGTGGAGAGGAGTGTTGTAGAAAGTGAATTCTCTTATATAATAGATATGTACGGCATTGATCCCACACAGGTCGTTTCTCGCCCCCCCCCCCATCTTTTCTCTGGTGGCTTGAGCTTTTAAATGGCCTCCAGGTACTTTAAAGACATTTTAAAATCAATCTCCAGACTCCATTGGTATTCAATCTTCAAATGTAGCTGCTACACATAATGTAAGCACCCTGCATCACATAATGAACAGCACTGAGATTCAGAAGCTGATGCCACTGTTCAATTTTCCTAATGGGCTTCAAGAAAGCTGAAAATAAATTCAAACACATTTTACCTTCCTCTGTTAGAGTGGAGCGGTAACAACATTTATATTTAAATGTATATGTAGTAAGGCCATCCATTAGAGAGTATTAGTTAAATCAGTGTTGTAATGAAAATACACTTCTATTTAGGAGTGTAATTGAACATCACAGTAATATAAACCCTACTCTTTCTCAGCGCGTAAAAGAGGATGCACATACATCAGCCTAATTAGCATTATAATAGCGAGGGAGCCGCGCTCTGCTGCAGCCACTTTCTCGGCTGTTATGAAGCCGTTTCGAGAAGCTGAAAGACTCTTGAGAGTACAGTATGCACCCGATGCACCACCAGCCATCTCACACAGCCAGTGCCATTGACATTCAGAGGCTGATGCTGCGGGCTGCAGAGTCACGCAGCTTGCAGCATCTATTTTTGCAATAAAGATGCAAATACATGAATGTTAGAGTTGTCCCCTGTGATGACGTCGATCTGGAAGGCTGGATGGAAAAAAGGTTGCAAATGATGTTGTGGCCTCCAATAAAGAACCATCGTAAAACCCGCAAACAACATGTGAAAAATGTTTAGTGATGCTGCTTCAGACATTATCAGGGAGACAGATGTGTTGCATGTTGTTTCCCATGTGATCTGCTGAGCCCCGTTTTGACGGATGGAAATGTTTTCAAGCCCCCCACCCCTCCCATACTATTATACACATCAACATGCTGTATATCCATATACATTAAGTTTATATTCACTAAGTCCTCGTTGTTATGTACTTTATTGATTTGTCATGTGTGTATTATTTTAGTTTGAAAATGCAAAATAAAATATTATTAATAAAAAAAAACATACACTTAACACGCTGTCTCGCTCTTTGGTAAAACATTTCTAGAATTTTTTTAATTTATCTCATGCATTTACTACAGAATAGAAACTATAGTGTAACATACTAAAAGCAATTAGCAATTCTAATTGAGACTATAACAATAACTGTGACGTTCAGTGTAGATTCATTTTCAGGCTCACAATGTTTGCCATGCTTGAAACAGTGTGTTTTGTTTTTGTTTGAGTCTAAGTCAGGGCCCCTAGGGGTCCCCTGTCCCCCTTTTAGGAACCACTGACTCAAAGAATAAGGGGGAAGGTTATTCATTTAATCTGTAAGAAATCGTCGTGCAATCGTAAGTTCACGGCCAACAACCATCAAAGCTGTTTACATTGTACATTTTTCATTCAGTCTTTGTGATTTCTTATTTTAAAGAAGTTTTTCATTGGAGGGACTGGACAGAGGAGAGAGCAAGAAATCAGGGGGAGAAAGAGAGTGGGTAATAACATGCAGTGAAGGAGCCACAGGTGGGATTCAAACCTGCTTTGATGAGTATAGCCTTCGTACATGGATTGCAAAAATTAACCACTACGCCACTGTGGCCCCACATATCTCACATGTTACGCTACGCTCGTGTTTCTTTGTCAACACATTTGGTTTCTAGTAGTTTCGTGACACATTCTAATGTTATAATAACTTTGCTTGTTTATGCTGCCTGCTGTTAAACTCCAATATCTCTTTTTTTTCTTTTTCTATACATGACCGGAGGAAACATCTCCCTCTCCTTCTATCACCTCTGTAATTACCACATTGCATTTCTCAAACAAACAAACGATACTGCAGCGCACGCCCACAGCTATCTGCACCCTCGCACATTGTGGCTCCCTCTCTCTCTCTGTCACACACTCAGCCTCACATCAATCCCTCTCTTTATTCTCACAGTTTCTGAGTCTCTCACAAACACACAGAACCCCCCCCCCCCATGAAAAAACCTGGCCTGCTCATTAACTCAATCTGTGCTGATGATTTATTTTGTCACCCATCACACGAACAGAATCTCTCTTTCACTTTGTCTTCTGAACATTATTTCTCCCAATTTAATTTATATCCAGCTCCAGTGTCTTTTCCTGCTAAATGTGTCTGACTTGGTCACCACATTTGAACATTTTTTCAGACTTATTTGAAGCAATCATCCAACGCCTTCATGGCCTTAACAATGACAGTGTGTGGAGATGACTATTGTATTACCAGCAGATAGAGCTTTAAAAATCAAATGTTTGCCTTCATTAGTCAGGACAGCTGAAGAGAGACTGTAAGGAAGAGTGAGTGGGGGATGATATCAAGCAAAGTGCTGAGGTCAGATTCAAACCCACAATCACTGCAGAGAGGGCCGTCCTCGCAGGACACATCCTGTGTTACAACGTGTGATGTGTTGTGTTACTCATGCAAAGTAAATACATACCTGATAATTAACTCTTCCTGCTAATGACATGGTGAAATGGGACTCTTACGTTTTGTTTTGGATGTGTTTTCAAATGAACATCATGAGCGTTGCCTCAAATGCTTTCTCAAACTTAATTGTGGTCAATCTGGAAACAGATTCGGAGCCTTCTTACAAACAGCTACAATGCACCTGTCCATCAGTCAGACAAGCCACGCCCCTTATTATGAATAGCTCTCATCCTTCATCACATTAAAAACAAGTTATACAATAATTTCAACCCTCTTGAGCCGAGTGAGAACTGGACTGTCTGTGCTGTAAAACTTTGGAGCTGCAGTTTTTCATCCTTCTGCATCTGCTTCATTTTTTAACATGAAGGTTGTAGCCACTCGGTTGTTCACTGCTTTTCGGACTTAGTGCACATTATCATGAGTAGTGTTTTTTTTGGATGCTGATCAGAGGAGCTCAAGGACTGCTCTGTGTTGTAGATGAACAACAGTTGTTCTTCTGCACTTTATTCTCCTATTTGGAAAAGAAATGTGAATTAGATGTTTAATGTTTAATTGGATGTTAGCTCGATAACAAGTTGCATAAATTGTTGAGTCTTTGGCTGCGTTCTTGTTGCTACAGATACTCGTTTTAGATAGCCAGCGCTTCATCTCAGGGAGCTGACCTGAAAGTTTGACTGGCGCTACTTGGTGTCCTTATCTGGAAATAATCAACACCCTGCAGCCAATCAGGATCGAGTGTTCACCCAGCCCAAGGTATAACATTAGCAAAGCATCTGCTGTGTAGATTTAGTTAATTACTCGAATAAAATTATCTCCCATGCATCGTAATGGACTGCTAATGATTATCACATTTTCCTGTGGTCTCTAAATGCTTTAGACATTAAGCTCGAACTGTGCATGGATTTTTGCATTGTGGTCTTCAAAGCTAAGTAGGAAGAGACAGATTATTATAGCTGGGAGCATCTTCAGAGGCTGGGTCTCTTACACAGCAGTTTTTATGTCTCAGCTTTGAATATTATCAACTAAAGCGGGGCTGTGGGCATTGTTACCGGCTCCGGCTGCGTAATGTCAAATCAATACCTGGTGCGTTTCAGGTTTCACAAATGAAAAATACAAGCCGATTTGATCAATGTACAAGAGGGATGTATGACTGGAGGCTTGTACTGCTCCTGTTATACAAGACTGATCCTTAGCACAGCTTCAGTGTATGAACAGCAGAGGTTAATCTATGAACCAAGATAAAAATCACCCACTTAGCTGGTGCACGTTTGACTCATTGTTATTGACTGAATAAGCCGCACAACGCTATGATTAATAGAACTCTGCGCAAATTAAAACTGGAGGGAACTTGGACTCAGTGTAAAAATAGATTTGTAGCTATAAATACCGACAGTTTGGGACAAACTCTAAACTTCATTGACAATAAGTTGATGTTTTTTTCTTTTAGAAAGCAGGAAATCACGTAGTGCTGATTTAATTTTGGTTTGAGACACAGGCTCTCCCGAGAGGGAAAAAACACTTGGTGGACTTGTTTGAAAGGGAATTCTCACACATGATGAGAGGACGTCAATGTGATGCTCACAGTCTTGACAGTGCAGTCTTGTTTGGGTGCTGCTGTGACATTTGTTGGTGAATATCCAGAGTCATAATAATCAGTTTTCACCAAAGAAAGGTGAAGAGTGTTTTTTTTTTTTTTGTCTTTAACACGCGTCTCAAACACAAACAGGTGCGTCAGTACTGACCGCTTTGTTAACCTTGTCTCCGTTGTCTCTGTCCCCCTTCAGCCATGTTCACGGAGGTGCCTCATGATATGACGGCTCAGAGGGGGCAGGACGTGGAGATGGCGTGCTCCTTCAGAGGGGCGGGGACACCCTCGTATTCCCTGGAGATTCAGTGGTGGTACATCAGGAACCATGCGGACTGGACGGACAAACAGCCCTGGACAACCAATGAAGTGAGTTCATAACAGGCACTCTGCACACCTTCTGTAATCCTTCTTGTATCTGCAAATAAAGAGTTTGACAGGTCAGTTAGAAGGTTATTGCACATTAAATATTACCTTAATATCCCTTTGCTTACTTCTACTTTTATAGAGCAAAGCATTTTATGATCTTAATTCATGTTAATTACGTCCTAACTTACTATCAATAAGCTGTAATTAAACCCTTTAGACTACAGTTAGAGTAAGGTACTAATAAGCAGCCAGTATGCTACAAGTTAGCATTAGTATACTATTTAACAACTATTTAATGATGACTATTGTGTCCGTCATTTAAAGGGTTACTATAGTGAGTAATAACTAAGGGAATCTGTTTGCAAAAATGGAAATAATATTCATAGGCATGTTTTTCTAACTGCATAAAAACCTAAAGGTGTGTGTTTTATTTCCATAGAATAAGCTTTTTCTAAGTGCGGAGGGAGCAGGCTACCTTGTTACAAAGCCACGTTTCTAGACTAGCCCAGAACAGACTAAACAAAGACTGGTGGGCAGGAGGGAGAGAGGAGTGGTTAAAAGTTGGTTTTATTCGCTGCCTCTTTGCTAGATGCCATTTAGACCTACACACTGCTCCATTAAGCTTCTATTTATTCCTTCAAAGTGCATTAATTAGTTTTGGTCCCCTCGGGGACAGGAATAATCATACAAGGAGATGGATAATTTACACAACATTTTCCCCAGCAGTGTTTATCTATAATGTTCAGCAAACAATTCACATCATATCCAGCAGTCACAGAGCAACGTTAGCAATCATTTACAGTCATGTTTCTCTAATAGAGTGCATGCAGTATGTTTCCATTTACAGAGAACATGGAGATTAAATCCTCGTGTTTTTTCTTGTAGGTGGCTCCAGAGGAGGAAATGCCGAAAGATGCTACAAAGATAAGTGTGAGTTCATCGTTATCCACTGCTTATTGTGGTTTGATGTTACGTGACAAACATGAGGCAAAAAAAACCCCCTCTCATGAATACTTTTACACTTCTTGTGATGATGTGCAGATGTTGTTTTTATGGTTTATTACATGCAAGGATCAGATTTTCACTCGAAGCAGTGAGCGAGCCAGACGACACATCAACATGTTCCCTTCACCCTTGATGGGTTTTAAGAATAACGGTGTCAGCCAAAGAGCGAGCAGCGCCGGAGCTGGTGGGTGGTTAAGTGTCCTTCTCGAGGGGGGCACGGCCTGCACTGCATCATCTTCAGATTCTCATAAACGCCCCTGCATCTTTATGACTGCAACAGCACATTCAAGTGATAAACAGTGATGGCGACAGGCTGGGAAGTCAGCACAACTTTCTACATTCCCTCCGGTGTGCCTAGAGACTTTTAGTTGCTCACCCTGGCGTACTGTTTCCCAGAACAAACTACAGCAGGAACTTTAGGCAGCATCGCCATATTGTAACTCAAATGTGAACTTTTCCCCTCTCATTAGCTGCAGAAGGGAGTAGAGTGTAAATTATTGTTAATTATCTCTGCAACAAACCCCTCCTATCTCTAATTCTCCCCCCTGCCATTTAAAAAAACCCCTGTAAACCCAACACTTAAAGAGCCTTCTAATCCTGGGAACAAGATGTCGAGTGTAAACTTTTTGTATTATAAATTATTTTCAATCCAAAGTTGAAATATCTCCACTTAAGGTTCTTTACAGATATTGGGTTTGCATCGCAGGCTGTATTAAACATGGATGTAGTTTCAGGGATGGGTGAAGAAGTCGTAATGTGGAGGCGGCCATGTTAGAAATGCTTTTGAGCAGCTAACTTTAAATCAATCTAGAAACAGGTAAAGATGTGAAGATTTCTGGATAACAGTTCTGTGACCCGTTAAAGTGAATGTTTGAAACACTGTTCCTTCTACATCTTCTAGCTTTGTCCACTGAAAACATCCTTTTTAAGCCCGGACAACTGATTTTCAAGTTGTCGTGGCCAGGTAGATAATTTGGTATTTTTAGAAGCTGTGAATGTTTATTTTCCCTCAGATTATTACAGATGCTAAATTGCACTCTTTGATTCCACATTAGCACTTAAACATGAGTTTTGACATTCTACCTAACTGCAGATTCAGAGAAGGTATTTTTTACAAGGCAGACGAGGTCCCCTGTCTGACAAACTCTGATCCTTTTTTATGGTCAAATGTGAAAGAAAATGTTGGCAGTATTTGAGTCATGAAAAAATTAAACAATAGTCATCTGTATTGGAGTCCTCCAAGTATGTGACCCGGGTTTGAATATGACCTGTGGCTCCTTTCCTGCATATAATTCCCAACTTCTCTCTCCCAATTTTTGATTCTATCCACTGTCCTCTCTCTAATAACGACATAAAAATCCCCAACATAATCCTTGAAATGTTTTTATTTGACAACATTTGTATCTATATTGGCCTTAATTTGTACAATCAGTACATATCTAACATAAACAATTTAATGTAATATATGGCTATAATACACCGAATGTCCAAAGGCTTTAACATTTGTGACAGAAGGAAGAAAAATCAATCTGGCTAATTGCTCAATATCTACATTTAAAGCTCTGAATGAAAAACTGATAAGATACAAAGGTACAGATGTGCAATGTAAAAAATGTATTTAAATTTTTGTTTGTGCATGCAGATTAAAAAACATGAAGCATCTCCCCTTCCTCCCAAGAGTCTGGCTGCTGCTGATTCGCTGTAATGAAGGCACCAGCTGGGCTTTGGGTGACTGAGTGTGCGTGTGTGTGTGTGTGTGTGTGTGTGTGTGTGAAGCCGATCACTGCAGGCTCTACAGCTGGAAAATCATTATGAGCTTTCTGTATATAATGGATATTGGCTGTCATCCATACAGTCAAACAAAAACACAGTAGCTGCTCACATGTATGCCGACACAAACGTATGCACAATGAAACAAAACAGCACTGAGTGTCTATTTTTCACATACAGTCACACTCATACAAGGACCATCTTTAGCATACGTACTGTACCTCCACTGGCGTCACTGGGAGGAAGGTGGATGATAAAGGAAGTCGTATTTATATCTCTGTGCGTCACATCTAATGATGTAGCCTGAGACTGTAATGACTGCTGCGCTGTTAACTTGCAAAGCTTTTACCTCCGAGATGAAGTCTCTTCATACTTTCAAGGCCACAAATAGAAACTGTAAAGCAGCACCTTTGTCTGATAGTGCATGTCTGGGTGTGATTAGCTCAGAGAAGGCTGGGCTACACAACAGAATACATTTCAGAATCACACATATGCTGAAGTTCTCAAATCCTATTTTAGATCAAACTGTTAGCTCACTTTTAAACTGATAATAGCTGTACAATTGTCCAGTTCATTTTTAAGTATGCAGAGATCTTGAGTACGTTGAATGTTTTTAGAGACGTGCATTTCCAAAAATGTTGCTTAAATCAGCTTGTAGTATGTTTTGCGCCAAACAAAAGTTATTTCAGTTAACTTAGAAAAAAGAGCAGGTCTCGATTGTACTCTTGGTTATTTAATGTTGAAACCCCAAAAATCACAAGCAAGCACCTAGAATCATTTGGTGACAAGAAAGAACTTCCCTTTATACTTTAAACAGTATTAAAATAAAAGGAGCTTTCAATGTTTTATGAAAAACACTCAACAGGATTCTTCATACCCAGATCATCTTACTGTACTATGTTACTCTTTGACCTTCAACAAACACATCATTTTTGTTTAGTTGATAATTATTCGTCATGACAACGGTAAAAAGCAGCCTTTAGTTCTTAAATCACTCTTGAAGATGTTGGGGAAGAATTAAAGTGCATCATGGTACCACTTTAAAATGGAATATTTGGACACTGTGCATTCTACCATTCATATAGTTTATATATAGTCAAACCATTTAACAATTTTTGAATGTAAACCTATTTGTGTCAACGCCTATAAAAGAACAGAGGGATCAACAGTCATTTGATAAATGTGTTTATCAAGAAGACTGATAATAAAGGAAGACATTTCACTCACTCAGACTGTCAAATCGCTCCTCTGATTGCTTCTGTTAGTCATCTCACCATCTTCTCCTGTTGTCTTCCTCTGCCAGGTCGTGAAGGTCGTTGGAAGCAACATCTCCCACAAACTTCGCCTCTCCCGGGTCAAACCATCTGACGAAGGCATCTACGAATGCCGCGTCATCGACTTCAGTGACAACGAAGGCGCACGCCACCACCGCGTCAGAGCCTACCTGCAGGTGGTGCCGGAGAGCGAAGTCATCGACAGCACCCACCACGACAACTTTGAAGCCCTGGACGACACCAAGGAAGGTGTGCCATTCAAAGAGGGAGACGGCATGGAGCCTCACAGAGGCGCCAAAGAGCACGCTCACGGCCATCACCAGAACCATGGGCACCACCAGGAGAACGGCAAGCGTCCCTCTTCGCCAACCCACCATGGCCACAGCCACAGCGGGAGCGGTCAGCAGCACAAGGCGGGCAGAGAGCTGAGGAAGAGGGATGTGGACAGTAACCACAACAACAATGACTGCACCAATGAGCCGAGCTGTGCGCTGTAGATGATGGCTTAATTACACCTGAGTGGTTGATGACACAAGGATTCAACAACTTGATGTATGTCACAGCATAAAAAGCTATTCTTCCCACACAGAGTACAAATCCAAAATACTTAGAAATGTGCAGTATAGTTTATTCAACTGTGCTTGGAATGTAGCTTTTTGTTGCCGTGCATGGATCTGGGTTGGACTGCTCACCGTCTATAAAGCCTGGCTTCACGACATTCGGTAAAGGGGTGGCTGTTGTAGATTTAAGGAGCTCCTCTGTTTCCGTTTTCAGCACCAATGAAAAAGACTCTCGTCTTAGTGTCACCCCATGCTCTTCTGTACTTTAGACACTGTAAATCACACAGCCCTGCGCTCATGCCCATACTTCTTTCACTGCCTTACATTTTCATCTGATGCACCCTCGGAAAGAAGGAGACCATTTTACCTTTTGGAAATGGGTCCATGCTCAGTCAAAGAAAATGATCCTTTTATTCAGACGGTGCACTGAATGAAACTCAACTGTCAGCAGTTTTGTCCTTGATCTCTGGTCCAGTCGGATTCCTTAGCTCTTTACCAAAAGCACAAGCTTGGTTGCATCTTTTTGTGGATAAATCGACATGGATATGGTGAAAAACCTGCAAACAATAACTCAATATTTAATTCTGTTCACTCACAGGGATAAAATCTATCATGGATAAGTAAAGCCTCAGTTCCTTTGAGTGGAAATAAATACAATGGAAAGTGTGGCCTTTTTTTTTTTTTTTAACACATCTGAGCACAACTCAAACAAAGCACATCACAGTTTGTTATTACCACACAGTTCTTTTGAGCTTTTCACAGCCCCCTCCTCTTTGTGCTGCAGGTTCGATGCGTTCATGGTTGTTCAGGCTGAGAAAAAAAATCAATCACGTTGTTCCATTTGGACCGCCACCTGTTTGGAAAGCCATGAAAACATCAAAATCTGTGGCACTAAATTAAAAATCTGATTTGGTGTTCCTCTGAATCGACTGTGTGGCCATAAATCAACTGAAGAAATCCATCCATCCTGGAGCGAGTTACTTTTTGGGAAGAGCAGTGCTGTATTTCTACCCAGGCTTCGCTCTCTTACTCTGATGCTCGTCAATCATTTAAAAAGCCTCAATCCTCTCCACTACAAGCCTCTAATCCACTCTGTAAATATGACTGTATAATACGAAATAAAGTGAGTGCATGTTCGGTAATTTTCTTAAAAACTTTTTTCAACCAACCATACACAAAGCCAGTGTGCTAGTTAAGGATATTTCTGTTATTTGTTAGTTTCTGTTCATTTTTCAAACTAAAGTCCATTCTGTTTTAAACATCTTCTTTTTTTTTTTTTTTCATTTTTGAATGTCCTGTCATAAAGAGCTCTCGTTCGTCACTCGTTGCGTTGCTTTAGCGCTCTCCAGATGTGCTGTACAGACAGATGAATGACACATTCTCTTCATAGCTGCTCAGAAAAGGGGTTTCCCTTATGTATCTTAGTACTCAATCAGTGTTTCTTAAACTACTGAACTGTATGTGCAGGGCTGCCTACATGAGCATTACCATGTTATTAATGAGTGAGGACGTGGGAAGCTATTCATGCAGTTTTGGACGTTGAAAGTTTCAGAGGCCATTTTAATCCGGCCAACTTTATAGCCCGATGATAATCTCTTTGCTTTGATGCTTGTTTGAAATGTTGGACGATATCCCACTTTAAAGTAATCAAAAGGGACAAGGTACATGTAAGAAGCACACTGTATCGAGCCTGGAGCAGTGAAGCGAGAAGGAACGGGGAAATGTTGTTGATGTAACACTGAACATGGTGGTCGTTTCGCCTAAAATACAGTCTGCGTCTCAAGGCCGTGAGGGCTTTTACTTCCTTGCTGTGTTATCCATCAGAAGATCGACAGTGCTCATGTGCTTCTCGACAGTCCCTGTAAACTAAAAAGGATGTTGGGGTGGAGGGGAGGGGGATCAGTGGGTTTTTTTTTTTTTTTTACGTTTCAATGAGTAACTCTTTATTTAATGTTTTGTAAAGAAGAAATCACTGGTTTAAAAAAAAAAAGAGAGAAATGTACATTTCTTCTAGAATGTTTGGTCTCACACTAAGTGTATGGCTTTATCAAATGAAATAAATTGTATATGAAACACGAGTGAATTTTGGGTTGTTGTGTTTTTAGTGTGATTTACACCCATCTGTATCCCGCCTCATGTTGCATTACAAAGCTAGCCTCTTGTGTCCAGAGATTCATGCGCTTTGTTTCCTCTAAACGCTTACACGAGGAAAAGATCCAAACACAGTTCACTCACACTCTGGTCTGTTCACCTTTCTCCTCCAACATTACACTCGGGAAGGGAAGCGTTGTCATTGCCAGAGTGATTAGGACCTTAAACAAAACGAACGTGGCCATCATCTGTTACTGCAGGGAGCTCTGGAGTCGCATCGATGGCGATCGCCGTGCTGCAGATCCTGTCTCACCCTAACCTCCAGTCAACCAAACTTTGATCTAATGCTGAGCTGAGAGCTGAGGCGGGTTTTAAGCCTTTTAACAAACCCTTAACTTATCCTTCATAAGATCAAAATGGACAAGTCATGAGAGAATGCTAACTGCTACATTAAGTACTTCTTTGTAGATATTACCAGCTTTTTTACACAACATAAGAAAATGTTTATTTTCCATTCAGGATTTGTTTGACTCCTCATTGTTGACGTAGCTGTAGGTAGGCTGCTATTTGTGTAAAAATGTTTGTTTTGTTTACCTTGAAATACAGCACCAGGTCTTTTGGGACTCCCGCTAAATATTGACTTTTCCGATGCTGAACAATTAGACAAGTTGTGAAAGGATTACAGCCATTATAATTTAAACACTTACGGATTTACAAACCTGAAACTCATACGTACAACACTGAAACTTCTCCTTGCATTACAGATCTTCCTTGACTGATTACATCCATAGACCACGTTCTTTTAACACCAGATGCTGAAAGGGAACCAGAGACATGAAACTCACCCTTTACAGTCGCTTCTGTTGATGTCCGAACGGTTACTAAGGCTTTATGTTATGCTTTACCCGAGCTGTGCTTAAGCTTCTGGCTCTGTGTGTGTGTGTGTGTGTGTGTGTGTGTGTGTTCATGTGCATTAAGGAGAAACGATATTAGGCAGTTGTCTGTGTGTAATAGGTGCTGCCAAAGCCCCCCTTCCGCTGCTGCTGATGACTAATGGTGCTATTGTCAGCACTGGCAGCAGGATAAATAGCAACAGCACAGGATGAGATAAAGAGGCGCTGTGCAGCACTCACTAGCATTAAACCAGGCCAGCTAAATACAAAACACATGGCGATCTTGTTTCTCCACACAAGAAGGCTCATACATTCATTATGGAGCGATGAGGTGGGGAGGCTGCGGGCACTCGCATCAGGAAGGTGACGTGATAAGGGGACGGGAGTTTCCATTTTTTCTTGTTTTAAACAGCCCTGTAGGGCTTTAAGTGATAACCGGTACAATGATAGATTGGTCTATGTCCCTGTCATGAGACGTTCAATTACCCAATAGGAGCACAACCTCCAGACCCTGTGTTCCTCTCAAGCTGATACATTTGCAGACAGCCCGTGTGCTGTGGGTGGCAGGGGAGCTCAGGGGTAAAGCGAGGGCATCCCTGTGCAAACACAGTTCCTCTCTTCTTTGCACCAATCGCGTCTTTAAAAGATGAGTCTTACTCGTTATTTTTCCCTTTGTAAGAACATTTAACGAAGACACCAAAACTGACAACGCATTCTCTCAAACCCGTCTGACTTCCCTCACCTGTTTGGGGTTTTTACGCCCACTGCATCCCTCTAAAGGTTTTGTTTTCAAAAGGCAAAATAAAGAGCAAAACAGCTCAGGGATGATCCTTTTCAGGCCTGGATCTGCTTGCTTATGTTTGCTAGTAAGCATTTTCCCATTACAAAATTGTGGCTTCTTAATACTAAACCTTTTTTTTTTTTTTTTTTGAAGTTTCCATCTATCCCTGCCTTATATAGGGGTTTTCTTGTTGGGTCTGGAGCCAATCCCAGCTGTCATTTGGCGAGAGGCGGGGTTACAAGTTTTTTTTTTTTTAATAGGAAAACCAACAGAACAACGACTGTCCCGACCTGTGTGATGTTTTATCTGCATGATGTCACACCTGTTAATGTGTGCTGTGGTTAGCAGGTGTACATTTCATTTTGATGGGCCCTTCACTGGTGTATTACTAATCTCACACTGTTAATCAAACAGTGTGCACAAGTTTTCTCACAATTCTTGGGAATTAATAAACAGGAAATAACTTCATTTTGGGTTCCAAGCCATTTTTGATGCCATGATACTGAATCAAATATCGTTCATATTCATCGGTGTCTTAGTGAAGTTTAGCCCCAAGAATCAACCCTCGTGACTAAGAGATGATGTGGAATAAAAACCTCTTTGAAACATAGACTATTCTGTGTTTTTAATTAATCATGAACCGTCTCTTTGTCTGGGCCAAGAGTCAGAGTCACAGGTTCTGATCTGCATCTTGAATATTACATTCTCTTAATAGAATAAAAAAAAAAAAGCACATTATTATCATAAGGAAGCAAAAGACTGGATGAAAAAGGTGAGTGTCAGTCTGAGCCTTGTGCTGAAATAAGACCCTTGAGCACTGTCACTGCATGTCTCCTGATGTAAAAGAGCTGTCTGAAGTGTTCCTGCTACAGACACCTGCAGCAGGAGAGTGAACGGCAGGAGGCATGCTTCATTGACATTTTCCCTTTGTACCTCGCTGCTTCTCAGAGCTGTTTACACCATGAAGGTTATCACACAGCGTATCTGATGGCTGCTGTTTGGCACAATTGTCCGATTTTTCCTTCAGTTAATTGACTAGTTGGAGTCAGCGGCGAGCCGTCTGTTTGAGAGAGAGATCAGTCAGTCACATCAATCACTGGCTCATTAGCCGGCCTGGCTGGTCGACCGGCTCGCCAACCGAGCCAAATTCCTCCTGCAGCAGTTTCAGCACGTTATCCAAGTACTCGTCTCTTGGTCGACCCGTTCCGCTCAGCTGCACCGGTTGGAGGTCGGGGTGAGGTGGGACGTAGGAGGTCGGGCAGTGAAGCTCATTCAGAGTAAACCACATGCTATCCGGATCCACCTGGATTAAGTGTCGGAAAACGCTGAGGAGAGGAGTTTAAGAGAGAGGATTATGCTCTGGGCTGTATTTTGCTAATATGCCTAACATTTATAGCATGTAAAAAAACACCTTCATGTAATCCAAAGTGACAGACTGAGCGGCTTTACGCTTCAGACTGCAGTCCTCCAGTTCGACGACAAGATCACCACCATCCTTTTCCTCCGGGATGTTTCTGTTACCTCTGATATCGTGCTTAACGGCACAAACTCTCCCAAACCCAATCTTACAACCTCAGGAATCAAAAGTGCTTCAGGTTATTCTCGAGGTTTCACTGGAAGGTGAAGGGGGAAGCCGGCCCCACCCCCCAGCACTACAGAATTAAAGTTTAAAGCTTGAAACGGGGAAATGATTTGTACGACTGTATAAGGAAGATTGTATTTTCTCCTCTTCATTATGTTGGCATTGTAAGTCACACTCTCTGAGGTTAAAGTGCACTGCAGCCTTTGTCCTTTAAATGTATTTATTAATTTAACTGCCCTCTTTAAGGATCTCTGCTGATGTATATAAAAGGTATAAAACATGAGAAGATAACATTTCAAAGGGGCGGCAGGAAGTGAAGTGCTGATAAGCTTCTATTAATGAGACAGAAGCAGGATCCAAATGTCTCTTCAGGCTGCACACTCCATGACTACATTTCTATAATGAGTTAGTGAATGGACTGGAGCTTGTCTGCTGCTTTTCAAGTCTTCTGACCACTCAAAGGGCTTTTACACCTCAGGTCACACCTGCACCCTCTGATGGTAGAGGCCGCTGTGTAAAGAGTCCTAACTCATCCAATCATACGCCACCAACAAAGCAGCAGAAGTCACTTGGGGTTAAATGTCTTGCCCAAGGACACGTCAGACATGTGGCTGCAGGAGCTGGGGATCGAACCCCTGACCTTCCGGTTGAGGTTGGGGGGGGGTTTCGTTTCCAATGTCTCAAGAAAAAAAATTCAACAACTTAAAAGTGAGAGATGTTCAATCAAGGCCTTCTTGTGACAACGATACGTCTGCACGGTTAAAGCTCAGGTATCCATATCACTACATCATGTTAAGCAGCCTATTAAATATCAAGCAAAAGAAGACAAGTGGTGAAACTTCTAGGAGTGATTTTCTGCTGATTTCTGGCACGTTTCACACTCAATGAATAACAACACAGTTAAGCTACAGCGCTTATCTACACTGCCAGACGGCTCACACACTGACGATAAGATGGACAACATTCAGGACTTCAGAGGGAAATAAACAGATCCCAGGGTGCTGTTCGTCAGATTCATGGCAAGAAGTCTGACGTCACATCCTGTTGTTCCTCGTCCTATCCTGCAGCCCTGGAAGGAAGAATGACGCTAAGAGCTTCAGACGTGTCCCACTAGAACAGACGGTCAACGGAGAGCGCTCTGACAATCAGGAGAATGATTTCAGCTGGAGTACATTTTGTTGTCCTGTCACGACTCATCACGTCATGTTGTCGTTCATGCCGAGGGTTTATCGTCGACTGCAGTTATAAAATATGAACTATGACGGAGGTCAAAAGTTAAGAAACAGAATTTTGGCTTTTTTCAAAATCTGATCCTGTGAAAGGCTCAAGAGTTGTTCAACATTTCAACACTGTAAATGACCTGGATGAAGCCTCACCTCACGCTGGCCTCCTGCACTCTGATTGGTTGTCTACAGCTCAGGTAGGGCAGGCAGGCTTCACGAACAGCGTCCACATCTGCTTCACCTGAAACACACAAAAGAAAAAGACCTGGACTGAGACATGCGTAGTCCTTCAATTCTGCAGAGACAAAGAGAATTTTATACCGACGTCAGTCAGAGATGATGAAGAATCTCAGGCAATTTCAGCTCCTTTCAACAGCTCTCAGAAAGCGCATATGTAATCACAGTTGCCGGCAAACTGCGTCGCTCGGTACGACGGTTGATTGGAAAACGAGTAGGAAGAAAGATAAAAGGGAAAGAGAAGAAGATGAAAGAGGAAAGGGGGGGGGGAGAAGTGGAACATGCCAGGACTTTTACCTTCTCGAACTCCTAATGAGCTGAGAGGAACTGCTGAGACGGCTGAGGAGAGATTTCACAGCAGGCTGTTTCACACGACTTCACTCGACCCTCTTGTGAGGAGTGGATGTGTGTGTGAACAGGGTGACATCTTTTTTCCTCCCTCTTCATCTATTTTTATTTACGCCACCTGCAGTCTTACATACACGGGCCCACTTGCCTCCATTCTCCCCTTCTTTAAACGCACCTTTCATAACCTTGCCAGCTCTCTCTCTCTCACTCGCTCGCTCCACCCACCTGACTTCTCGCCACTCTTTCATCTCCTCTCCCCATCTCTCACTCCCTCCATATCTCCCAGCAGACCCTCAGAGATCCCCTAAGCTGCATAGTGGGCTGCCTTTCAAGCCTCATTTTCAAAACACGTCTCTCTCTCTCTCTCTCCCTCTTCGCTCACTCTATTTGCCAATTCAACCCACACTCGGCTTGAACCGGGCCTGCTCGCTGTGTGTCAAGAATAAAAGCAGCAGTGCACATTTCAGAGTTAAATGGGATTATTTAGCGACTGCTTTTATCCTCCTTTCTTCCTCCCTTGCTGTCGCCGCTCTTGTAGCCTGTAGTCTTTTGTGCAATCAAGGTGCTGGGAGGGAAGCAGAGAAGTGAGAAATACTTAAGAGGAGAGGGGCCAGGTGCTGTTTGATTTAGTGGTAAATGAAGAACAGGGTGGAATTGGAGTTGAATCTAGCACTGGGGCTGAAACGTATTATTTGCTTCAGTCAATCTGGGTTTCTGTCTTTCTCTCTCTGTGACTGGGGCTCAGTAATTGGCTTGCTGCGGGCGTCCCAGAGGTAAGCTGTAGCCAAATCGGTATTCACATGAGCGAGGCTGCAGCCGCTGACTGTTTCTCTCCGGCTCCTTCACATTCTGTCCGGTTTCAACGCCAAGTCTCCCTCGTTCTAATGTGAAGGAGCAGCCTGTCAAGTGCCACTGAGAGGGGAAAAAAATCCAGCACAAGGATCTTAAAAGGATGTTTTTTTTTTTTTTTCTTGGTTGCACATCAGTGGTTTAAGGCTCGTAGGAAGTGATGTTGCTGCAGTTGCCTTTTTGTAGTCTCCAGTGGTCGTGCGGTCGTTAGCGCGTCTTTTCTGCCATCCACAGTTTTTCTTAATGAATTAAACACAACATGGTGATTACACATGCTATTTTAAGACCCTGCAATCTGGAAATGATGCTTCATGAGTACCAGGAGGATCCCAATCAAAATAGGTTGGAGGTTGTATTCCCATGAAGGCGATGAAAAACACAAGGAACGCGTGTCAGGTTTTTGGAGCGAAACAGGTCACTTGAAATAAGTCGACAAAAAAATCCTCCAACTCTCCAAAAAAACTCGACATTTTCAAGCTCAACGGATTATTTTTGACACACAGCGGCAAAGGAGGACATGATGGCGATGTCCACATCATTTCAAATGGGGGTCACAGGTTCCAGCGGCAAGTGTTCGTCTTCTTCAAATAAAACTTCAGCAAGAAAAACGAGTGTCGTTGGATCAGAAAAACTTGGAAATATAATAAACCGGCTCAACAAGTAACCAGAGGAGAGTGTGTCAGTGGTTCAGTGTGGTGAATCTTGTAAATAGCTGTTTCATTTCAGCTGACCTTGTTGAAATGCTTGCGCTACCCAATAGTACACAGAGTTCACTACATGGCAGTATCTGACAGAATCACCACATGAAGTCCAAAGAGGAGAAGGAACTCTCTGAATGAACCTTGAGGGTCGTTATACATTTGAATGAGAGATGAACTGATCGGGGAAATCAGGGCCGATATTGACACCAATGTTTGGAAAAGCAATTGAGCCGATTGCCAATGCCGATGTTTGTTCTGTAAGCCAAAGCTTCCTCATACGCCACGCGCCAGTCGGGTCATGCCGTCAGCGGGGTCGATGATGAACCGATGCCTCAGTGTATCTCTAATTTTAATCCCAATGGGAAAGAGTTAAGACATAACTGTCTCCTTGTTAGCAGTGAGAGAGCACAGAGCAGGGTTTGTGTTTCCCTCTCATCGTTGGACACACGAGCACCCTGTGCACAGACACACTGCGCACTCGTGTCCTTGGATTTCAAACAGCTTAAATATGTCCATCATGACTGCACGGACATTAAACTGTCACAGAAAGTCGGCCCACTCCTGAAGACAGAGTTTGACTTTCTCTGCTTCGTCTTAGACCTGAAGTCGATGCAATCACTCGTTCAAGGAGAGACACTTTTGGTCTGTCCAACAAATACACAACAATGTACGTGCAACCATGAACAAAACAACAACTTAAAAACCTAAACAGTCACATCATGAGTTACACCTGTACATGAGTGAAGACACACATCTTATAAGCCAATCATGTGGGAGGCTGTCATGGACAGAGAGAAGAGAAACATGGGATGGAAATGGATCGACTGCTCACTTGCTGAGAGATGAGCGGACTTTGTAAAACCAACAAACATCCCCCTAAAAGGGGTTACCGTATACTTCTTTGAGTTTCATTCGAAGTAAGGGGCCAGATGTGAAACACTAAACAGTCAATGAGATGGTCCTTGGGGAGCTTCAGGCTCTGTAAGTCAGTTTAAAGTAAGTTTGTCTCCACAAATATTCCGCTCTTAAGCTGCTAAATGCTAATGCTAATGCTAATGTGAGTACAGGGTAGGAAGGATAAAGACGGCCGTGTTCGAGTCTTAACACCACAGCAGTCTGTGTTTGAAAACAAAGTTGAGGAAAGATAACATTTTGCAGATTTGTTGAATGTTTTGAAACAAAGCCTGGCACGATGCTCGGGGAACTTTAGCGCCGAGTGTTTGTGCTGGAGTGATTCGACTCGAACTGAGGGTCCTAAAACTCATTTTTCTGTACCAAAGTGGAAAAATGATTCGAACTCATCAGATCAAACACCATATGTCAAATTTCCTCTACAATTAGAGACAGGCACAGATGGCTTCTCAGCTGCTGCACACATGATGGTGTTTCTCACCTTTTCTTTGCACCACATTTCAAAGCTCAAAAAGTGAAAGCACTAACTCTGATAGACGAGCTCTGCTGCAGAAGGGATTGGAGGGCTTACAAACTAACTAACTAACTAACTAACTAAACTAACCAAACCTGGACTAGTAAAGTAAAGAGTATTAATCCAGAAGTGTTCCTCTTCCTCCAAAACCACAAAGAATCCCCACAAGAATCCCCTCTTCATCACTGCAGCATAGTCTTCCCCTTGTTCAAGCAGACCTGTTCACCCCCCACTTACTACAAGACACTAAAACTGACTTCACCACACACACACACCCCACTACAAGATACACACACCACTGTTTCATCCTCTCTGGTGTTCTTCAGACAACTGCTTCAATCTTTTCGTATTAACTCTTATTTTAAAGACATTTAATAGAATCTACATTTTTCCTTCTTCATTCCCACTGTTGGAAATTCCTCTTGAACTGCAGCCCTGTCACTGCTACGATGGCCTTGCAGGGAGAAAAAAAAGCGCCTGCTTCCTCTGTGACTGAGTGTTTCTATTAACAGCAGAAAACTTTTCACCCTCAATGAGGAGCTCCAGCAGCAGGCTGCAAGGCGTGAGTGAGGTTCACACCATCAGCTTCACATCGGGGATGAAAAACGAGAGAAGATACTGCGACTCAAAATCAAAACCCAGGTCTTACTCGTGGAATCATTGTCATATAACACAATGAGATTAAATAAGATTATCCTGTATTATTTAAACTGCAGAATTTCATCATGGTAGTGTGAAACTTCTGTGCACTGATTTATCGCTGCTTCAACCTTCCCTTTCACACTGTCCGTGGAAAGCAGGAGTACTTATGATTACCACTTAAAGCATGGAAACAATTGTGTCCCTTCATCTCTATAGCTGATTGCAATCACCACATTTCCCTTTAAGGAGACAGATATCTCCATCAAGTAGTTTTAAAAGCACTTCTCCCTTCCACCCCTACACATATTCAACTCAAACCGAAGGGTCAGGAAGTCGCACGCCGAAGAATGACGCTCCAGCTCCCCGGTACATTCAGTTTGTATTTAGCAGTGTTAGAAAGCTGGATCAATCTGAAGCCGGTATGACAGGGACGTCCCCGTGCTAAATGAACAAAATGATTGATGGACAATTACACGAGCGGCTCATGATTAGCTCGTCGGTAACACACTGCTTCTCTGCCACCAGGACACTTAGAGTGACTGGAACTACGCAAAGCACAAAATGCACAACTCCAAACCAGTTCGATGTCTGACTTATTCAAACTCTTCTGTGGCTTCTTCGTTTGCTGCTGCCTTGCAGATTTCACAGCGTTTTCGTGCTTGTTTGTGGTGAAGTGGAGCTTGAGGGAGAGCAGTTGTTGCTGCAGTGTTTTTTTTTGTTGTGTGATCGTGTTGGTGAGCTAGCTGTGCTAACTGTGCGATCAAAGTCATCCTCCAAATGTGTTGAACTGAAGCACGGCCACTTTGAAATTCCATCGAGCCTTGTGCGATGTGATGCCTGAGCCGTAAAGGCATGGATAATTGTTTCACACTGCAACGTGTTGGATGTGTTGAGGCGCAGTCTGTGCCATCAACAAAGGAAGGTAGATCTGATGAAAGTGATTCATCGAGCGAGTAAAAACCGCTGCACTACAGCTCGATTTTTCAAGATGTAAGATTATACTGAATCTCAGATCTTTATAATAAAACTCAGCAGAAGAATGGAAGCAGACTTTACCCCTTCCTGGATTTTCATTGTAATACAAGAGTGCCATCTGGTGGTAAAAGAGTCAAAGTGCTCTCTGGAAGGTACAACGTTTTTTTCCTGTTAACTTCGTGTGTATGATTTAATTCCACCAGTTTAAGATATAAACTTGAGCCCCAAAAAGAAGGATGAGCGCTTAGTGACAAACTCTCTTCCTTACACAGTCATTGTCACTTCATCCTGATACCCACCTGACCTCCCACCTGGTGCTCGGTCGCAGCGACCCAAACCACAGCCTCCTACATGCAACCTCCAAGTAGTGACAATACTGATTCTATCTACCCTTCCACATGGCACCTAATGGCTCCCACAACTCAAAATACTATCACAGAAAAATAAAAATCTGCGTCAGTTTCTCTAAACGCCCCTTCATGCTTTAGACATCTCGCGATATTAGCTTGAGGTCAGTTTTAACAGCCTGTTCGAACAGATCTCACGCTGGACGCTGGAAAATAGGACGATATTGAGATGATGTGAAGTAGAAAAATATTGGCACTACAGCGGTCAGGAGCACGGTGGGTAAGGTGTGTGTTTTTAGGTGTGTCACGTGACGAACTGTAAAACTAGATGTGAAGCAAGAGCCAACACATGACTGGAGGGGGAGATCCAGCAGGCTCCTCCCTTCACTGGTGTTTCGTCAAGTTAGACCCACGACTCCTTAGGAAGGCTAAGCTGCCTCCCTCCATGGCTCTCACCGTCCATACTCCACCTGCAGAACTGCTTTAATATGTTCTGCCTGATATGCATAATGTCTTAATCTTGATTAAGAAAGGTTACATACTATCATGACGATGGGATCATTGTTACCCTGTGGATGTATGGGTGGTGTGTTCTTCTCTCTTACCCAGGTCCAGCCTCTGGCACAGTGAGCCCAGCCCCTGGAGAACAGCCAGCTGTAGTTTGTAGGCCAGGGTGTGTGTGTAGACGGGTCCGGCTTTGGCGCTAATCGGAGCCTGTCGTGTCAGCGAGGAGCTCAGTTTGGGCAGAACCTCTTTAGAGACCCTCCTCCTCAGGAAGTCCCCACACCTGTCGCCCAGCGTGCACAGCACCTGGCAGAGAGAGAGAGAGAGAGAGAGCATGTATTCATTTACACAGCAAGTCTTTAAAGGAAGTGCAGAACAAGCTGTCCGTGTAGTGTCACCATACACTGTAAATAAACACGACGCAACCTGGGTAACGTCGCCCAATGGTTCCTAAAGGACTGCTTGGGAAACCTATCCATGACGGTCGCCATATTTAAAACTGAGTCTATCAAACTTTAATCCAACCGATAGACAGTCAAAGAGCTGGAAAGGAGGCGGACCTTAAGCCTTGTGCAACACGTCACGTCAGATCAGGCACGCCGCTAATTATACATAACTGGTATCCTTCATGAATCAAAACAGCTGACTAATAAAAAATGTCCCAGCCTCAAGCCGACACTCAAAGAACTGCAGCTTTTATCTCGTTTACTGCACGCACTCGAGGATGCATCCTGAGTTTCTCCTTTAAAAACATTTTACCTGCAGTGTCCTCGTGGATCCTCCCAGGCTTCGTTTGTGCTTCTGAATTCACCCTACAACCTGCACTTTATTTTTCCTGTACTATACCTTACATTTGTCTTTATTCAACTGTAAGTAACTGTTATCATTACATTATGTTAGTTATGAAAAAAACAATAAAGATTTAACAAGTTTGTTATTTGGAAATGCTTTCTAAAAACATTTTAATAAATAAACTAAGAAATAGTCAATCAGAAGTTAAAATCACAATTATTTCAGTGTTAAAGTTTATTTGGATTTAAAATGCTGTCAGATCTTTACGTCTGCTGCAGTTTTACATCCTGGCTCCTGATCATCTTTAACACAAACGGTTAGTTATTTCAAACAATAAGAGACTCCAGATGTGAATGCATGCCTTATTTATAAAGTTAACATTCACTTACTCTGAAGGCTCTGAGGACTGCTAAAGGGTCGTCAGCTGTGAGTCTCTGCAGGAGGGGGGGCCAGCAGCGATGAGCCATCGGCAGCAGCTCGTTTTCTCTCTCACTCAGAACACAAACACAAAGCTCCAGCACATCCAGGACCTGAGGTGAGTCAAGCAGAGGGACACTTAATCCACTGCTTTCACTTCGAGACACTTAGTTAGTAAGCTATCATTATTTATAAAAAATACTTTAATACAGAGGTTAAAAGGTGCTGCACAGGGATGCTATATTAAAACAGAAACATCAACATAGAGACGCGTGCTGCAGTACCTTGAGCCGGACCCTCAGGCTGGGGTCTGACTGCAGGTGAATGCAGCGCTCCATGACGTCTTTGGTGATGCTGAGGTGAGGAGGGAGCTCGGCTTTCACATCGGCATCGTACATGTCTTCAGCATCCTCACCCTCCATGGGGGGAGGGGCTTCTGATGAGAGGCAGAGAGGGTGACACAGAAGATGATTGACTGAAAACACTATATTGTTGTTGGTGTTTATTGTTTTTATTTATTCTTTATTTCCTATCCCCATTACTAAGTTCTGCCTCTGAAAAGTGTCTTGTCATACAACCTCAACAGTGTCAGATATCATTTCTTTTCTATCCTCAAACAGGCTGCGAGCTGTATTACCGAGATCTTCTATGGATGCTTCCTCCTCTATTCCGACGCCCTCTGCCAGCTCTTTCTGCTTGTTGTAATCCAGCATGAACTGGCGGAGGTCGAAGACTTCCTCATGACGGGAGGATTTCTCAGATTGGGCAGACTCCGTTGTGCGACCACAACTGGGAGGAAACCATCTCGCTTAAAAAAAGGAAAATCACCAAGTTTAGTTATGTGACACAGTCAGGTTTTTAAAGCTTGTCAGAGAACACCATTAAATCAAACAACAAAAGATGCTGGTTTTTAAGGTCTTTTCTTTCACCGAGCTGCAGAATCAGGAGTCTTCAAACTTCTCTGGATTCTTATTTTTCGACGCTCTTGTCTTTAATATGTCCTCTTTAATGCTTACACAACATGCAGTAGGGAATCAATATTCCATGTAACACAATGCCATGGGAATAGAAGAGTCACAAAAGCCGGATTCAGCTTTGTCCTCGTCCTTTTCCCCTCTAACAGCACGTTAGGATAAATGTGGACATCCCTGTTTGAAGGCTCACCCAGTGCCTTCATGAGCGCGTGCAGCACGGAGCAGAAGAGAGCAGCGGCGTGGTCGTAGCTCAGATCCAGAGCCATCAGCACATCCTGAACGATGTCTCCGACCAGAGGCAGCAGGCTGCAGTCGGAGTGCGTTAACATCACTGTCAACACCCGCGGAGCCTGGCCAACGACACGGGAGCGGGTTAAATACAAGTTCAGGGGACGGCAAAGACGGTTTTTGTTAGTGCTTTAAAATGCAGACAAGTGGACGGACAATTAGGGACAGATACGTCTGTTTTTATCATCTATTATTAATCTAAATTAAACATTAACATTTAGACTCTAGACCTGGGAGCTGAGTGGATTACATGTTTGTTGTTGCTGTTCTGTAAATCTCTAAATATGTTGATTGACCAAAAGGAAATGTTGCCTCAGTAAACAGAATTCATGACGTCGGCTGCTGTGTTATATTCTTCTTGTGTATAACTGCACATACTAATAGCTTGCCTAACTGTAAACATGTTACCTGTGGATGCTGGCTGAGCCTCTGCAGGTTCAGTGAAATGTCATTGAGCAGGTAGTCAGAGTTCTCATTGATCAGCTCCTTCAGGGAGGGGTAACCACAGGCTCTACTGATGTCCCACATGGAGCCCAGCGCCGCCTGGCTGACCAAAAGTGTCTCCTCCCCAGCTTTCTCCAGAATGGGGTACAGTGATGTCATCAGTAATGGACGAAAGTCACGCCCCAGAGTTTGAGCGAAGCAGGCGATGCCCTCCAGTTGGATGCACAGCTGCCAGATGTTACTGTTGAGCTGGTGGACCGTGGAGGTGTTTGTCGAGGCAGACGGAGAGCTTATTTTAGAAGAAATCACCTGAAGACAGTTTGATTCAGAGTGGGTGAAATCCCTGTTGGATATGGAGAGCAGTCTGGACGGGCTGAGGAGCTACGGAGACACAGAAGACACAGGAAGTGAGCGTACATCATCCCGTTTTTTCTGGGACTCAAAGACAGACGGACTACTCCTTTAAATGTGCCTCAAACTGGTTGATTATTGATATTTGAAGGTTTTGTCAACCTGCATCCAAGGTCAATTTTTCAAAGCCTTCCCAGAAGACAGCGTCCTCACCTGCTGGTCCTGTCGGTCTCTTTCCGTCTCCTCACTCACAGTTATTAAGTGCCAGTTCTTCAGACTAATGTATTCCTCCATCACAGACAACACTGCAGCAGTGAGATCTTCCTGGTTCACCGAGTGTCCTCGGTCTGGACTCGTCAAACTCTGACCGTCTGTTAGCACATCAATGCCTGCAGCACCTCTCACAAGCTCGTTCAGCACCATGGCCGCCTGCTTTCTGTATGACGAAGACTGCCGGTACAGATCCAGGAAGTGATCTGTCAGCAGGTAGAGGTTTCCATAGTAACCTAAAGATAAGAAAAAAGAAAAGCTGCTTGTTATAGGAGGGCTGTCAATCTTTACAAAAATAAGTAAACAAAGAGGCACAATATATAGCTGGCCTTGCTTCACTCTGTAACGAGTATTTAAAATCTGTGACTTTTTATATAACTTCTTTGTGTGAATCATTTCGATGTAGCGTATACAGTAGTTATGCATCCAGAGGGGCGAGAAGTGTAATGTAGATCATATCAAACTTCACTCGTACCCAGAGTGCGACAGATCTCCATGAGAACAGAGAAGATCTTCTTATCAGTGAAGTAGAGAAAGTGTTTCCTCTGTGTGTGAGTAAAGCACGAGTCAGCGGAGCCCGGGGATGTTGTCTCTATGGCCGCAGCGTAACTCCTTTCCTCCACGATGCGAACATCCATCACGTCCAGGTCCAGCACCTGAGCAGGCACACAGACGAGCATCATTGAACACCTTGATCTTTGTGTTCACCTGTAACATCTTTAGACCGAGGCTAAAGTTATCTGCAGTAACCAATCAGAGACAAGACGAGAGAGCAGACGAATTCAGACTCCATGAGGATTGTCACTTTACACGGCCTGAACCTTCCTTACATTCCTGCGGTCATTTCAATGTAATCACCAGAGGACACTTCATTGATTATAGATAAGACCCCACACGGCCTGTAAACCATCATGCACTGATCCCGCCCCCCAAGTGACATCCAATCAGATCTTTTAAAAAGTGAAGAACGTCCAGGACAGTTCAGTCTCATGGATGCATTCACTTCATGAACACTCCCGTGTTGAAATCAAAAACATGTAAATGATAAACACTAGAACTTCAGCCTCCTTTTATTTAGAGAAATAGCACAACTTGCTGCGATAAACAACATTTATGAAGTTGTTGGTTTTTTTTAAAGATAATTTAAAATATATTATGAAAACCTTTACCTGCATTAACGCTTTAGAAATCCTCTCTAAATGTGCTGCTGAGTTTAGCACCACAGAGACAAGCGGTCCCAGCAGTTTGATATAACCCAGAAACACGCTGAGGACAAACAGCTTCTTCTGGTCGTCCGAGGTCCTCATCAGTCTGGGCAGCGAGGTGGCCAACGAGTGGAGATTCTCTGAGAGCACGTCAGTGAAGGTCTGAGTCCTGCGACTGTTATCACTGCTGCTCTGATTTCTCAGAGACACCGCTCTGAGAGCGAGCTCACACCTGGACGACAGGAGACAAGTGTCATCAAACACCTTGTTATCAAGTAGTCTAAACCTTTACTTTTGCCCTTACATAAAAGCCAAACCTCTCTCTGACTCTGGGCTCCTCATCATTGACTGCTCCCACCAGCGCCTCCAGTAAGGGTCCCACACACTGTTTCAAGGACTGGCTACACCTGTCCAGCAGGTGGTCATCCAGCTCCACCATCTCCAGTCTGACCCTCCAGTGCTGGTGAGCAGAGGTGCAGGCGATGATCTTCTTCAGAAGCATACACAGCTTCACTGCTGTATGCTTCACCCAGTCTTTTGTGCGATGGACCACAAGCTGGCCGATTCTGCCGAGTTCTGCTGACGGAGTCTTATTGGGCTCAGCGTCCTGAAGCTGAGCGTCATCCAAGACAAGTCCCACAGTCCTGGACCAAACCTGCAAATAAGAAGGAGAAGAGATGACTGTGTGCCACAACAGAGGATATAATGATCACTTTTTTCCATTACTGTAGACTCAATAATGGTCGACATATTTAATTTGCAGGGAAATATCCATAAACAGCAACCACACAATTTTATCTAAATCTGTTTGAACTAAAAAGCTGCTGAACATTGAGCTTGCTCTAAAAACTGAGTCCACAGCATCTTAACCAGACTCCACCTTATGGAGAGCAACACTTTTCCCTCTAATGTATTTATTATCCTCATCCATCCAACAGAAAGAGGTTGTGTATTATTCATTTTTGCCAAGCTGGTAATTTTATTAGACTCCTTTGTTCTCAGGTGGTGGGGGCAAATATATACACAGTTTGCATCTATATGCTGTTTATTTGAATTGGTTACTTGATAACAATAGATTGCTCGGAGTTATTAAGTACAGACATGAGGAATCATTTCTATTAAGTTAAACACTGTTAATGTATTCCAGCATGACACCACAATAAAACATGCAGTGATAACAGAGATACGGTACCTTGATGGCCCTCACTGTCACTGCGTGGCCTTGTCTCAGATCTCCTGTAATGATCCTGGCTACAGTCACAGAGATCCCAGGTAAGAACGAGGCCACAATGCTGCCCATCATGAGCCTCTCCTCTGAGGTTGGTACTATGTGGTCCTGATCACAGTCACACTGCAGAGTCAGAGCCTGGAGGCCCTTCAACGCCGACACCTGAATATCTCGAGATTTGGTCTTCTCTGCTAAAGCCAGCAGCAGGGAGACGGCAGCTCCAAGTCCGGGCAGCATAACGGGTTCAAAGAGTTTGAAGAATATATCACCGTAAGCAGCGTGAAGAAGTGCATTTAGGCAGCTCAGCACAGCTGACTGCAGCTCCTCTGATGTATCTGCAGGTTTCCCGAGGTCGGTTGGCGAGCACAGGCAGAGGCAGAGCTCAGAGAGGAGGTCGTGGAGGGTCTCCCAGCTCTGGACACAAGTGTTTTCTAGGACATAGCTGATGGCTTCAGCCACAGCCTGAACTAGCTTGTCTTTCTTTGGCCCGGGCACTTTGAGGACAAAACGAAGAGGGAACAGAACATAGTCTTGGAGCTGCTGCAGGGTAGCGTCGTTGACCTCTTTCAGCTGGGTGCTCAGGGTGTCTACGTTGGTTACAGTGGGCTCGCGGGTGAGCAGGACACACGCCGGGCGAAGGTAGGCAAACGCAATCTTTGGATCACTGATCTGAGCCATGGTGGGAGGCATGACAGCAGGGCTTTCTTCACCAGGCAGAGGAAGGTGCAATTAGAAAAATAAAAATAATAATAAATAACACGTTACCCCTATAAGGATTAATCAAATGTGAACAGATTAAATGACAGTTTGTATACAAACACAAAGTTATGTTGACAGAACTGCCTGTGCAGGTTGCAGGTAAACTTAAAATGTACCATGTCCTGATAGATTGATCAAGTGATCAAGATGAGAAATCATTTCTGAAAGCTGCCACTATTGATCATGCTCATCGTGATCAGGTAAAGAAGTGAAGAAGGGCTACTTTACTCTTGTGGTCATTTAGATATTTGCAAATCCACTAAACTACATGTCAGCATGTTTAGTGTTACCTTTACATTCAGGTTTGATGTTTTGAAATACAAGTCAATCATAGATCGTCTCTAATGTCAGGAAACAGATGCATAACAACATTATGTTGCACATTAACATCTGAAGCATCGATGCAGTCTCTTCAGTGAGCTGACAGCACCAAGCATGCTGCACCCTGGCGTCAACAAACAGGAAGCCTACCGTCACGTCAGTTAAAACAAGTGAGCCATCCAGGCGGAGGATTAATCCGTAGATGACGGTTTGATTTAAACATTAAAAAAATGTAAAGAATAGTGGCTAAGTTACTGAACTCCTGCCACGAGAAGCGTCATCATTCTGCATCTGGGCGCACATGTTTGACGAAGTAGCAATACAACTTCCGGGTTTGGTGATTTATTTTCAAAATAAGACCAAAGACAGTTTAAGGATCTGAAACAAAATCTTGGGAACTGTATTTTTAGATAATCTCTGCCCTTATTATAAGGAAGGTTAACTTCAGACACCAGAATGAAACATTTTCGACGTTATATGGGCAGTATTAGGTGAAAACTGTTTAATGATTAGAACATGTATTTTATTTTGAAGGCGTTCTTTCGCTTTCTCTCGCTGCATAGAGCACAAGTGTATGTTGTGACTGTACTGTCCTGGAAATGATAACTTAAACCACATTATTTACAGATTTTTTTACACATTTACATGGCTGGACGAGTTGTCCTTCAGTGCAGGTGATTTCAAATAACCAGTCTGCTCATGAAGGTAATTCCAGTCTCATTTTAACTCGACTTAGAGCTAATTTAATGACGGCTAACCCTTTAGCTAAACGAGCTGCGATTCATAAATGCAAGTACCTACAAAATACGACTAACTGTACTTTCCAATCACACAGAGAAAGTATTCATTAATGAATAGTCGTGAGTTTTACCATTTCTTTAATTTGTAACATTATTTTTTACGGTGGCCCTGAAGGTCTGATTCTAAAGTATTTCAAAAGTAAATGCATTTCATCTTCTTTTAGTAAAGAAGGTCTAAGCAAATAACAAGATGAAATGTTTCTTACAGACAGGGAATTTGTTGTGATTTTTATTCTTAGATCTTTTTGTCTTTATTGGAAGAGACAGCGAAAGATAGTCTGGAAATGTTAGGAGTAGAGAGCAGGGAAATCCAACAAAGGGTCGAGGTCAGATTCAAACCAAAGGCAGCTGCAGTGAGGACCGTCATATTTGTAATATTTGTGCAGTTGACCTTCAGGGCAACTGTGTTTAGTAATGAGAAAGAAAAATGACAATTGGCAGGACGTCTTACAAAAGTCAGCTGAATTAAGTCAATGCATGCGTTCTTCTTTAAATCAACAACCTTTGTCCTCAGGTGTCTTCGTCCTGAGGGTTTGATGCTGCCCGTTACTGACCATCTCTTTGCCAAGAGTCAGTATGGATGAAGAAACCCTCGAGGCGGCGATCTCTACCTATTGTGCCCAGTTGCAGCAGGTGGAGACGGCCCTTTCATCCGGCCTGGACCCCTCCCAGGAGTCGGACCTTGTCAAACTGAAAGAGGACCTTTGTCAGCTGATAGAGCTCACAGAGTCCAGCCTTGTGTCCGTCAAAAAGAGTCGGCTTCTGGCCAGCCTTGAGGACAGTTCTGGACTGCAGTCAAACACAGCAGCTGACACAAACTGTGCCAACGGTACGCTGGGTGATGAGTTCGCTGCTTTCTACGCTGAGCTTGGAGAATCCTCAGGTAATAGCTCAGATACAAGAGAGAGGGAAAAGGTAGAGGATGGAGAGGAAGAGGAGGAGGAAGAAGAAGAGGAAGAAGAAGATGCACTCAGTGGTACCAAAGTAAGAGCCCCTTACCGGACAACTTGGGGGACACTGGAGTATCACAATGCCATGGTTGTGGGGGCAGAACTACCAGATGGAGAAGAGGCACAAGTCAGAGTGCTCTACCTTCACCCCACCCAGAGGTCAATGAAACCCTGCCCATTCGACCTGGAGGACAGGTGTAGCTTCAAGGAAGATTGTAGGTAAAGTACCACTGTTAAACACCATCCAGAGTGTGTTCCCCAGTTACGTCATGATCCAACCGTGGCGACAGAAAACAGGCAGTCAGAAAAAATCAACGACTCTGATTTAGGGAAATAATTGGGTTTAATTCGCGGTTCTGAGGATTTTAAATCTGAAATGAATGAATAACTAAAGATGTGCTTTCTGGGACAGAATGAGCTTTGAAAGATCAGATATTGGGTTTCTGGTTGCCCACCTCATGCCTGAGGGGGGCAGCCCAGGTTTGAGTCCAGCCTGTAGATCCTTTCCTGCACGTCATATCCCCCACTCCCTCCTCTTTCACCCCAGGGTTCGACTCTGTACACTGACTCTGAATAACTCGATTAGAATAAGTCAAAAACACTCACACATCACTTGATTATGTGCTGAGTTGAAAAATGACGAGTTGAGACACTATGGCTCCCAGATACTTATTTACTTGCTTTGTGCATTTACGAACACAATGTCTCGAGCCCGACTCTAAATTCTGATCAGAATATTCTGCTTATTTCTCAGTTTCGTCTTTCACTTTTTTTTTATTGTAGGTTTTCTCACGGTGAAGTGGTGTATGTGTCTGAGCTCAGGGAGTTCCTCGAGACTGACCTCAGTAACCTTGAAGAGGGATCGTCCTGCTTGGCTCGACATGAGGACGGCATCTGGTACCCGGCCAAAATCAAAGGTACTCCGTTAAAACTTTGTGATGATGTATTTTACTCGGACAACTTTGACCGTGAGTTTAAACTAAGGCTGCTTGATTGGAAGTCAAAAACATGACTGATACATTTCCTGAAAGTTAACCTCATAGACAACAGTAGAAAATATGATCAATTCAAGTTGAAGTATTTTTGTGACCTGATTTATTTTTTTCTCTTTGTAGAAATTGACAGTGGTTTCTACACTGTGAAGTTTGACAGCCAGCTGCTGAAAGATGTTCAAGTTGAGGCTGACTGCATTATCCCCCCTCTGAGAGAAGACGACCCCATCTCCTCTGAGTCTGAGCTGGAGGAAGCAGGAGATGGAGGTGATCTGGCATATGCAAGAGGTGTGTATGCATACAGAGTGTGAGCTTGTCTTTGAAACCTTGTAAGGAATAAATTGTGGCTTCAGTGTATTTTCAGAGAGCTTTAGAGATTTATATGAAAGTTGCTCCAGGTTCTTTTCTTGTCCCACAGGGGGAAAGTTGTTGGATGCCATTACCCCATTAACGACAGACAGTAACTGAGAGGTTCGTCTTTGCTTTTCTTTCCTTACCCGACAGTTATGGACTCTGCTGTGGACCCATCAGAATCATTAAACAGCTCACATTTTGGCGGCTGGGAGGCCCACACCAGAGGCATCGGATCCAAGCTAATGCTCAAAATGGGTTATGAATATGGGAAAGGTAAGTAAAGCTGCACAGTATGACCACCTGTTTAACACCTGAAGTTAACCCTTCATCTCCTGTTCAAAGAGGTCATTTGCGTCTCGCTCATATTTTTAAACGAGCCATGCATTTAATTTCACCACATGCAAATGTTTCACCATCACTTCATGAGGGCGAAGTTACATAAATGCCAAATCAGTTTATGTCTTTCACATTCATGCGTATGCTAATCATTTTTAAAGTCTTCTCATAGCAAGAACATCTCGAGGGGTTGGAAGTGTGAAATGTGTTTACGCAGAGTCTCCGCTCACTCAGAAACCACATATTCACCTTACTAAATCTAAAGAATTACCTCCTGACGTTTTAATGTCCCTGTGTCTGCAGGAACAATTTCCTCTGAAGTAAAAGTCAGAATACCCCGATTACATCAGCCAAATTCAATAAATGCCCTAACACAAGAATCACAGCTCCCGCTGGTTGTATTTCAGACAATAAAACACAAATAATCAGTCTATGTAAAGATCTTCTAATCACATTATTGAAGATCTTTATAACAAAATAAATTCACAAGACCAATTAGAATTAACTGAGTCTTGTTCAAACTTTCAATCAGTGATCACAGAGGATGCAGTATAAAAATGCTGGGGGTGTCATATGTTTAACAGACACTAGAGGGCAACACAAGTTGCATTCTGCTTCACCCATCCAACCAGGACGTGGCGCTCTGAAACGCCATGTTAAACTGCTCTACATGATGTTTTTTTTACTTTCTTCTCTGATTTGCATAAATACACGTCTCAAAGTCTCAAAGCGGACTGAACGACATCTTTGCCTGTAAGTGAATAAGATAAAATGCTGCGTCTCCGTCTTCCTCACACATTTCTTGCTTTTGTGTTTTCAGGCTTGGGAAAGAAGCAGGAAGGTCGGGTCGAGCCGGTCATGGCTGTGGTCCTCCCTAAAGGTAAATCTCTGGACAGTTGCGCGGAGCTCACTCAGAGACGGACCCAGAACAAGATCAGCAAAGACGGCACACAAACCGGCCGCCCGAAGAGACGCCGAAAACCTCGCGCCCCCAAAGAAGGGAGGAAGACTGTCTTTGACTTTTTGAATAATCAGTTAGGAGGAAAGAGCGCTGAAGGTGCAGAAGGGGGAGCAGCAGCAGCGTCAGCGTCTGGGGTGGAGGCCTACAGGGGAGGGAAAAGCACCAAGAGGAGTCTGAACGTGAAGGTGTTTCAGGCTGCTGAGCGGGTTTCCCAGACTGAGAGGGAGATCCAGAAACTGACCAAGTCACTCAGCAGACAAGCAGGAAGGTCAGTTTGTGTTCTGCTCTTCTTTTTGTCTGAACTGAAAGCTAAGCATCTGTTATCTCCTCCATGCAGAGCGCTGACTCATTAGCAGCCACAACATGTACATACATATACAAGCGTACACACTGTTCCCATAGCTATAATTTATTTTAAAATATGAGCACACAAGTTTCTGTGAAGTTCCTGTCAAGCAAAGTGACTATTAATTAATATTCACAAATAAGGAGGCTGGTGGGTGTGGTGTTAAAATGTAAATATGGTGTGAAGATTCAACACTTGTTCCCGTCGACATCTTATCCGGAAAATGTGCAGCCAAAACTAAGTTGTCTCTTTCTGTCTTTCCCCATCTCCTCTCCTCTCCTCTTCTATTTGTTGTTTGTGTGCGCAAAGGGAAACATCCACAGTGAAGCAGCTGGAAGAGAGGCTGTCAGCGGCTCGCAGGCTGCTGGCCCAGCAGAAAGCCCAGGAGCTGTCCATCCAGAGCGAGCACAGGAAGGCTGACACACACAAGAAGATGACTGAGTTCTGAGTTGTGTTCTCTCAAAGAGTTGGAGGATGAAGGGAAGCTCCGCTCGCCTGAAATGAACTTGTGTCCCCTGCCTGTTGTCAGTTATTTGCCACTCAGTTCTTTTAAAAGACCATTTTTAGCATTATTTCTCATCATTTGTAGATATGAGCTGACGGCGGTGCTCAAATATATTTTGTTTCTCACTTTATTTTAAATGACTTTGTTTTGTGGTCAAATTGTCACAAACTAAATCTTCTTTCTAAACAACATTTTGCGTCAGTGTCTTTGTCTTGATCAGAAAATGAAAAGCCTGCATTAGGAGAACATAAACGTTATTTCTTATCTTCCTCACGACTTGTAAAAGGTATTTCTTTTGCTTTGTAGTAAAGACTGTATATAATGATAAACAACACATCCCCATTGTATAAAAGTGAAGTCAATCTCGAGTTCTATGTAAAGAGCATCATCTCAACAGAAACTGTTTATGTAAGAAACTGTTGGTTTGTTTGGATTTTAGCAACCTCAGAGCAGGTTAGATGAGAAAAATCCATCCTGTCTTTTTCCTGCTCCACTTTTCAAAAAAATGTGCTTAATCAGGCCGTTTGGAGATTTTCCCTTCATGACATCACAAAGGGCAGTAGCCCCTCCCCCAGGTGGGTGACACTCCCACAGCTAGGTGTTTGTTTTGCCTTCTCACCGTAAACAATAGGACATGGAGCGAGAAAGTCCGAGACACCCGAGCCCTTCCAGAGAGGGGGCGTGGTCAGACAGCTCATTTACATATTTAAAGCTACCAAAAAAAAAGAAAAACATTTAAATAAACAGTCCATCTTTATGCTGATGGTCTTGAGTGCTTTTCATAAAGAAGCATCAGTATTTATTTCGATTTGTAATAACTACAGGAGCTTGAGGTTGAACAAAACACGTACACGTTTGAGTAATAAGCATCTTCGGACCATGCACAGACAATACTGCAACAATATCATACAACTAACTGAAACACAAAACTAAAGTACACTGTCGAAATAGAAGTTTCTGTATCACAGAATTTTTTATACAGCCTTTGTTCGATTTTCTGGGAGAGGCTTCTGTAATTCTGTCCAGAGGCTGCCCTAAAGATGAGCTCAGTAGTATACCTCGGCTTCTGACTGATTTTTAAATTACATCCTCAGGAGTTTGAAGACCTTTAGAAACTGGTGAGAGGAAACCACCTCCATCGCCCACATGTCTCACTCGCTCGCTCACAGCGTCTTTGATGCTTCTAACGTAACCCCTCTCTTAAATAATGAATGGGAGAGCAGATCGTCTGCTCGTTGATCGGACGCACATCGTCCGTGGGTGGCGACTGGTCTGCGTCTACCCTTTAGATTTCCTGAGCAAAGGTTGAAGTCGTGTTGTAAAGTAGCCACAGATGACGGCTTCAACATTTTACCAGAAATTCTAAATGTGATAGAGCGAGATAAAGTGGCATAAAGAAACTAGAATTACTGCCCCTGGTTGTGTGCATCAGCGAAACGGTCAAGTTGCAGTTCTGCAGTCTCTCCCAGAGAATGAGGTAGAACTATGGCAAGGACAGAGATGATACATTTCTGTATGTATACTGTCAGTATCTGAAAGGATACATTACTCTCACACCTAAACAAGGGCATATGTAGACCTCAAACAGGAGAGGCAATTATTTACAGGAGGGACATTCATTATTACAGGTATGCAAGGATTACTGTGAGGGGTGATTGTCCTCTAATGAATTCAGAGAGCATTGTTCTCTTGGGTCGATAGAAAAACAGATATTATGAAATTTCTTCCAGACATTGTTGGCCTTCACAAGATGGGATTTAAAGCCACAGTACCCTTAACGTTTGCCCACCAAACTGAAATCTTACAGTGCTCTACAATAAGTGGCCTTCTGTGCCAAGCTTAATACAAATCATCCACAATAAGAGAATGGAAATTATGGACATGTTTACCAGGATGTTGTGGTGTCTCTGTTCCTGTTTATCTCGAAACAGATAAATGAATATTATGACAGTATCTTACGGACAAGACTTTAATGTCACTTTCTTAATTAAAGTGTTTTGACTTGTAGTTATATTCCGAGTAGTACTGGCTAATCACATTTAAGTAGACATCAGTGTGCAGAATGCAATTATCCAAGAAGCAGCCTCCGGTGATGAAAAATGAGTCAATGCAGAAGTGAATTAAACTGCAATCCCTTAAGTGTCCACTTGAGGCTTGCTACAAAAGCCAAGGAATCCATTAAGTCCAATATTAAAGGGGACATATTATGATAGTCACTTTGACAGGGTTTTTGAATATACTGCATGTTCGAGTCACCTGAGTGTCAATCGACCCACAAAATGTGAAATAAATTCATCCAGTCTTTTATTTGTGGTCTGCACAAGTTTTGAAACACGGAGAAAAATGCTCAATTTAAAAGACAATTCTGATTCTGCTGAAGAAATACCCTCCCCTGTCATGTCCACCCCCAGCCTCGAGCAAAACCAGTTCTTCTGAGATTGAATTTTGAAGATATTCTGCCAAGAATCCCAAGGGTTCAGAAAATGGGACAGACAGACAGACAAACAGACAAACAGACGGACAACCAGAAAACATCATGCCTCTAGCCACTGTATATTTGCTGCTTATCCTACACTTCTTTTTTAAATTAATGCAGTACAGAAGATTCAGGCCAGCAGAAATTTGTAGAAGTTAGGAGTGACCCTAAGTCTGTGAAAGATAGCCAGAAAACCAGTGACCATCAGCAAGTCCCCAAGGGAAAGAGATAGTAAATACTCCATGATGAAGCACTCAGAGAAGCAGGGAGATACAGTGCACTTTATCAGCCATCCTCAAAGTCTGTGGAAGGAGTCTGGCAGAGCAGAGGGCAGGAGCACGTGCAAAACTCATGAACCCCTGACTCTGTACCCCGAGGGAAGCCCTGCTCGTTCTCTGATCTGTTGAGTGGCAGCACTTTGAGATTGCCGGTGACTGCAGGGATCACACTGAATCTGCTGATCGTTGAGGAAAAATGGCGAGATGCAGTGTGTGTGTTGATTTAATGGGATCCCTGGAGGGTCTGTGCTTCACGCTTTACCCCATTTATGACCCTCAGGTCTCCGAGGGCCTCGCTGCCCAGCCAGGAGCAGATATAACTACGTGTGTGTGTGTGTGTGTGTGTGTGTGTGTGTTCCTGTCTAGGTGTGTTGTCATCATTTTTGGCTGTCTGTATGCACCGCACACAACCGGCAGACGTCTGTCTCACAGACAGATCCTGACTGGCCTGTTAGGGGAGTTTTTCGCCCCTAATCGGCACTTATCTGAGCCTGGATTAAGTGATTAAGGAGCCTTGATGGGAAAATTGATTGGAAGGCCACCTTGACAGATGTTTTACTTAGGAATTCGAGCTAAGCTATCAGCTGAAAGCTACTTTCCAACCAGCATCAGCCTCTGAATGTTTAAAAAAGGCTGCAGCTTATGAATGTTATGCAACATTACAAACTTACATTTCAATATAAAGAGCATAGAGAGCATTCTCTGAAGGCTAACATGGATGAATTATTTCATTCTATGTAAGAGCTAGACATAAGGAGCTTTCAGATCAGATGGGGTAAGGCGCAGTGTTCATGAAACCCTGAAGTCACAGCAGAATTTGGTGGAGTTCAGGCTCATCCTGGAGCTGCAGCTCTAAAAGACACATTTCTACTGCTGGTTTAAACACACCAGATGGGCCCAAACTTTGGGAAATTTCTTTTCAAGCATGATGACCCGGTAGGTTTTTAAGTACAGCTGTTATAATGTAGAAAATCTTACATACCGTCACGGAGGAAGAAACTCATACTGTAAATAATGTTTGAATCCTCTCAAGTCCAACAATCCTCTCCATCTGTTCAATGCCCAACAAAGGTCAACTTCTGTGTTCTTTTATGCAAGCTCACTGTGCCTGTTAGATTTATTTCTTTATCTTCTTGCAGTATCAGCCCTAACCAAACAAAATTACATCAGAAATAGAGTTCTTCAGGGAAAAACTCCTTTCTAGTTTTTTTTTTATCTAATTAGTGTTCAATTTACTTTGAAAAGTTGCCTGGGAAAATGTAAACTTCGGCTCTCCTGTTTGTGTTCACTATTCTTGTTTATCATTATTTCCATGAAGTTTCAAACATGATGTCTGTATTGAGAAAAAATGCATATATCCAGGATATTTTGGTTTTCCTTGCTAGTCTTATGTGGCTTGCACACTTGCAGAAATCTCCTGAAAAATCAGGATAGGGCTCAGACGCAATGTTTTTCCTGACAGACTCTAGTGTTTTTTTCACAACATGGTCCACGTGGGCTGATGTGAAAACACTGCAAGAAATAATGGGGAGAATTCACCTTAAGCCAATAGAGGGAGGGACGTTTGTATACTGAGACTGCTGCATGGTGCATTGAGCGTCTGCACACGACCACCATGATCTCTGTGCACGTAATGAATTGGCTGCTTTGTTTTTTCTGTTCGCCTGTCTGTTGCTTTTCACTTTATTGTTGATGTTGTCATTCCTTTGAACGACACGTAGCATTGATATAAAGATATCTTTATTATAGCATTGTGACTGGAGCAGTCCTCCTAATAATTCAGATGCACCTGATCTAAATTACCCTTACACAACTATAAAGACAGAAAGACTCCAAACAGGTCATCAGGAAGCAGATAGCATTTTTAGCATGCGATTTATCATGTTCCGAAGAGCTGAGATGTTAAATGATATCACTTCTTAGTGTCTAAATGAATTATCAAAGACCTGGTATACGAGTCTGCACAGACAATCACTCTATTAAAATTTGCATTAAAGGTTATTTTTTTAATCAAGGTACACTTAAAAACATGACATTTAGTAATGAACTAATGAATTACCTTCTTAAGGGAAGCCGAAGCTAATGACGCAGCATCTAATGTATACATTGGTAGTTTGCCTTTGTATAACTATAATCTACTGTGAGTATGCATATGAAGATCCTGCTGAAAGGAAATCTAATCATTTAATGAAAATGAGTTTGTAGTTACACAAAGACCAGCCTCCTTTTATTTCAGAAATAATCAGTGACCGTATCCTGCTGTATTGTGTATCTGGAATGAGAAATGGAAATTAATATCCGTTCTATATGAATCTTACACACAAAAACTTTAGCTTGACTATTGTTACAAAGCTGTATTTCTTTAACACATTAGGAGCTGTGACAAAGAGTTACAAGACACTCTGAGTATGTGCTGGAATCAATGAAGAAATCCAGAGCACACCAGATATTATACCTGGTTTAAAGTGCTGCCTTTTTTACATCCTGCTTAATTGCAATTTACTCCAGTCTGCGGTTTTACAACATGATCAATGCTTGGTCCAGTGGAAATATAAGAGTTTGTTTGCTGAGGTCAACATTCGGGTAACGTGGGCATTGCAAAGTACAGTTACATGCATTTAATCATAATCAAATTGCAAGTTTTTCCTTGAGCAGGCAAAAGCAGGAAGCAGATTTAACAGAGTTGACTTTAAAAAATAATTTAATGCTTTTTGTTACAATGGAGACAAAGAATTTAAATGGATGTCTACTGTTGTCTCTCAGGTGTTAAAGAGTGTTGGGAGCGCACGCTTTTGCACAAACATAAGAGCACATAAGAACACAGAGCATAAAGTTGGAGTATCTTAAAGACAACAAAGAAACATGGCCTTGTCTTTATGGTCTAAGCACATGCACTAACCTAAAAAAAGATGTACTCTATAGAAATTCATGTCAGCCCAAGTTATGTTCACGTTTTATCTGTTTTCAATTCCAAATATTGTGTTTCCATTCTCAATCATTTGATTCATGTGTCCTTTTCATACAACTGATGTCAACTGAGATTAAGGAAGATTCACCTTTGAAGACCAGGAAAGCAAAGTTTTCACAGAAGAATAAATCAAAACCCCTCACACATTCCCCTTTAAAAACATTTCATAGCCTTTTCAGTTTCCTTGTTTTCCATTACACACAAAAGGGATGAAAAATGAATGAAGTGTAAAACTGCTCAAGTGAGACAAAGAAAGTGAAGGAGGCTTTGAAAAACATGTCAAAGCGAAGGAAAAGGAAGAAAGAAACATTTGAAATGCAAAGGCATGAATGTCTCTGTGCACGAAAAGAAAGTCCAAATACAGTTAAATCTTTTCAAGGAACTACAATCAGATTTATACGCTAAATTAAAGAATCCACATTTTATTCAGGTTTTGGGATATTGCAGTTTTGCAGATAGTTTTAGCAGACATTATCTTTTAATTTAAGTTACCTTGTCGGTTTGATCATGGTTTGTCTGGGAACTTTGGTTCCTGACCAGCGGTCATTTTTACTGCATTGGGACTGGTTTATCCCAAAAGCCCGAACTTGATAAAAAAAAAAGAAAAAAAAGAAAAGAAAAATAAGACCATCCAAGTATGCTGCTCCCAGAATCAGTTGGAAGAGACTCTTAGGGCGCCCTTAAACCTTTGGGAGCTGGTTTTCTTGGATGTTTTTAAAGAACTTTTTAAAGATCTGGAGGCAGAAATATCTGACTTACTGTTTGAACTGACTCTAATTGATCCTTTGTTGATGATGATTTATGACTCATTTTGATAAATGTTTCTTATATTTTATGACTTTTGTTGAACGTACATGATTTAAAATCTGCCACTAGGGGGCTCTTAATCAAAATGATAAACGATGACATTGAGGCTCACAGGGTATCACGGGTCTACCACATAGTTTGCAGGTTTACAAGGATTACAGATTTCTCTGCTTTAAAAACTTTTGGAAATATTTGTAATCTAAGTACTCAACTAAAAAAAATGTATAACATGGGTTTGGTCTTTTTTTTCTTTAAGTATATTTTTTATTGTAAACATGAGCATGCAATTCTTCATAATGTACCTTTAAGTGTTTAAGTGCCAGGACGCTCTTGTAAAAGAGATTCTTGATCTCAGTGAGACTTTTCCCGGTTGAATACGATTTGAAACAACCTTTTCTGTCACTGAAATATGAGAAAGTATCATTTTGTGTACATGAATCTGGGCCCTGATAGATAGAAGACTCAAGATAAGCTAAATCAAACTGTCCTCTACAAACGAGTCTCACTAATAATCCTCCATGTATGTTGGTGGGTTAACATCATTTATTCTGTCCTTATATAGCGCCGAGGTGTCTTACACGAACAAGCTCTGTCACGTCTCCGCTCCCTGGCAGCTCTCTCGATGTGTTTGGCTTTTGTTTCTCTGAAGAAGATAAACATTGAGAAGAGACTTCACTATCAGCCTGCAGCTCCTTCCACTATCTGTCAGTGCCAGAAGCCTTTTTGGTTTCCACAACATAAAATCCATTACATTTCTCATCAGATCTGCTGCCATGGTGCAGAGTGTTAGAAATACAGTAGCAGAGGCTGGTTCTCCTTATTTAACATAATCGCAAATAAGTTTTTATAAAATACATTAGGTAGTCCTTTAATGATATTATTTCACTTTACATATTTAATTTTAAATAAGTAACTATGGGCTTAAGAATCATGCTTTACAAAAATAACCAAACAGGAAAATCATTTCACTCTGATTTATCTCGTAAATCAACCGATACAAACATTGAACATGCTCTTTTGTTTTGAGTTTTATTTTTATTTATTTTTGTAGGGGGGCTAGGATAAGAAATGTTTAATTTAAATGTGCTATGTGTGGTGTATGAATAATGCAACATTTTTAGATTCATTCAATTTTTGGGTTCTGAAGTGTTTCTGTTTGCAGTCTAACTTACACTGACCAATCACATGTGAGCGGGCTTCATGTCACTGCCTGTGACAGTCTGTGAAATGACCCTGCCTTTATTTGAGACAGGCATCAATAGAAGGCGTTCCTTCATTATTTTTGGAACAAAACTTGCACAGCAAAGATGGCAGGGACTAATTTCCAGCATTTATTGTTTTGTGTCTTGCTGCTTTTCTCATTTCAAGTCTGAATGTAAAGATGCCTTGAACGGAGGTTTGCCTTTATTGGTCAAAACGTGCAGCAACACCAGGCTAGTAAAAGGAACTGGTCCTTAAACTGGGACGGGATCTCATTTAAATTTTTACTGTATTCATGACTATCTTGACAAACGGATAACTGCATAAATTCTCAGCATATTCCCATTCCCAAGTCTTCAATTACTGTCAGTTGTAAGACCTTCAGCACCTTTTACCTGTCAGACAAGATGTCCTCTTTTATCTGAGAGAGACTCACCAGTTATTAAACTCAAGCAGTCGGAAAAACTGCTCTTACGGACATAGTTGTAAGAGCTACAAAAGTAGCAAAGAAGATAATAACGGGAGTGAGAGATGATAGTCAGGGGTGATGGATTGGTAAAACAACATAAGGGTCGGGGTTTGAGACACAGATGACATTAAAAGTTGTAGATGACAATGTTGGGGTTTCAAATCTTGGACTGGGAAGACATTTAAATGTTTATACTACATCTTAACATCTCATGTATCTAGTCCAATTGTAAAAGAAATAAAAAGGACCAGCGCTTAAAAAAAGAAGTCTTGGAAAGAACATCCATGTTTTGGTGAACTGGATGTCCACTGGCTACACCCGAAGCCCAGTAAAATGGTTTTCAGAGCAGATGACAGCTGATGCGTTCTGAGAAAGAAATTATGCTTGCCCAATAAGTTCGCATTGAAAAATGTTTACACCTGAGAACATAGAAAACTCTTTCCTTAACATATGTCCTGAATTTGACTTCTCAGACAACAGTGCAGGGAAAAGCAAATATTTCATGTGCCACTGTTAAGATACCATTAGTGTACTATATAGATCCTATAGTATTAGGAATGTAGAGAAAATGGATATTTAAAGCAAGTCTTTCTCAGTTTTATAAATATCTAACGTCCATTCTCTTGTGTGTTTCTGCTGGTGTAAATGGGTCAAAGTCTATCCCTCTGTGTTTTCATGACGGTCACAGTCTGAGCTACCAAGCTCAATGTCAAAGTGAAGTGGGGAAGATGGATATTTTCTCTAGTGGCCTTTGCCCTCATAAAGAATTTATATTCCCGCTGGAATCAATGATAGATAATTAATCTTGTACCTTCATTGGTAACCTTCTGATAACCTGGGGCAAGATCAAGACGTGTGACATGTAGTTCCTTTGAAATATAGAAAAATGATAAACATTTGCTTTTTGCTTTTTTTTTACTATATGTGACAGGAAGTTGTCATTTGGGTTCCTTCCTTCAATGACATACTTTAAATCATTCCAGCCAGCCAAGGTGGAAGAAAAAGTCCAACAGATCCCAGTATACACACCAGTACAAACATCCAGAGGAATATCCGGTCAATGACCATGGCCACATACTTCCAGTCCTCCTTTACCTGACAGAGAAGAGACACAGCAGAGAGGGACATCGTAAATTTCACACCAGACCACCTTTCTTTTTACCGGCTGTCACTTTTCACCCTTGATTGATTTCTTTCGAATGGCTGATTTTTTTCATTATATGAGGCAGCTATCTCTCTAAATGTCAGTCAATCCTTGATTGTCTCTCTTGTAAAAAAGAACAAAATAATTCAAGGTCAAATAAATGGGGTCCCATTGTCTTTAGAGAAGGTCTTTTCTGGCTGGAGATATGAAGAGCATTGTGCTATTGACAATCGTGCTGTCAGTTAATGCTAAACTTTCCCCACTGATTTCATAAATAATTGTACACACTTTGATTTCCCCTGACAGTCAACAAAGACACCCTTCATTTATGTGTTGAGAAACTCAGCAGTTACCCCTGAATCAGAACTGTACTCTTAAACGGTCTTACAGTTCTCAGATAATAAAATCATTTTTAACTTTCAAAGATGAAGAGTTATGTTACTGTTTGGACTGTCAAGACTAAAGACAAGGTAACTGGAACGTGCCAAACGTCACTTGTCTGATGTACTTTAACAACAGTACAATACAAACCCCCCCCCCCCCCGCTACGATTCACTTGTTTCCTTAGGGAAGTTTTTCTTGGTCCAGAGCATAAAGTAAGTGCCAGCTTTTTCAACCAGATTATCTGATAATGCACACTCATTAAAGATGCTGTACAATTTGAAACAAATGCATAAACAGAATTTAAAATCTGGATAACATTTGTACTTCCTGAGGAGGAAAACACAGGCCATTAAATGTCTACAACAAGATAAGCTGCTTCACGTGTCTCTGATTAGCAGTAAACCATTTAACGTAGCCATGAGTCTACTAAGAGTGCTACTGAGAGACATTCAAACTGACCTGTGTCGACCGTGAATCACTGATCATTCTCTCACCAAGTCTCACTTGTTTTTACTCTTACTGTGTCTACTGACTGTACTGATGTGGTACACTGTTCCTCCTGACACACACACAAATCTTAATATCTTGCAGTGATGGATGAGAAAGTTTTCGTAATGTATGCAAATTAGAGTTTGGAAATAAAAATGTATATGAAGTTCCTTCCTCTGAGAGTGATGCAACCAAATAAAAAAATGCATCTAGATTCAAACTACAGCCTGAGTGTGGTCTTTATAAGGTTATGCAAGAAAGTTTTACAACTATTCAAAATACAGTCACCCACTGAAAAAAATCTGAAATCAAGCATATGATAACGGATCACACATATTAATTCCTCAACGCCAAACCCCTGCTTTAAACAGTAGCTTAAATGATGAAGGAGACATGTATCCAAAAATTGATTGGAATCTGAAAACGGATTTTTAAGACGAATCAGAAACAATTTTGTCTTGTTTACTTAAAGATGTTACCGATGGGAATCAACTCACCGAAAAATCTGCATCCTCTGCCCTGAGATGATCGGCGATGTACTGAACCCCCTCTATGGCCCGTTGCATAGCTGGAGAGATGGATGCAAGCACAGTGTCCTGTTGGGTACTCACGTCTCTCGTGAGAGTTTCTGTTAGTTGATCTGAGGGGGATTGTTTCTTCACCTGTCCTATGATCCCAATGACCCCAGACCCTTCATCATGCAGGCAGCAGTACTGGAAGCTGCGGGAACGGCAACGATGTCCGACTCTCAGTGGAAGCTCCTTCTGATGGTCGCACATTTGTTCTACACTGTGGGAGCGGCCATTCGGGGCCAGTGAACTGCATTCGTCCCTGGAAAGACTGTGCATCGGACCCATTGCTAACGTTGGAGGTAACGACAATTGGGAAGAAGATGAGGCTGCAGAGGTTCCACGTAGGGAAAGTTTATCTGAGAGAACCGAATACTGACCAGATGTGGTCCGGCAGAAAATGTTGGCTTTCACCGAGTTATCATCCTCATTGCAGCCCTCGATCGGGGATGCAGCTGGAGAAGGGGAGCAGACAAGAATGCTTGGACTGTCAGATGGAGTCTTTGGGAGTGTGTTCTCCACGTGACTGATCTGTCTGAACCCTGTCTCTAACCCTGACCAATAGGCCTGTGAGTTTCCTGTCGCAGATATGGTGGCAGGTCGGATCATCAGCTCGATCAGCTTCTTGCAGTGCTGCTTGGCCGTGCCTGGCGGACGCTTCATGAATAAAACCCGAGGCACCATGTCCAGGAATACTCTCCGCACCCAGTGAGGCATTTTGTGGGTTTGAGGCGATCTGTGGTGTACGTTCAACACAAAGACAGTAATAATGATGGAAAGCGTGACAAACACCATGGTGAACAGCAGGTATTCGCCAATGAGGGGAATCACCAGTGATGTTGACGGTATAATCTCTGTGATCAGCAGAAGGAAAACTGTGAGGGAAAGTAATACCGAGATACACAAGGTGATTTTCTCTCCACATTGAGATGGCAAATAAAACACCAGCACAGTCAAACAGGAGATCAGAAGACAGGGGATTATAAGGTTGATGGTGTAGAACAACGGGAGCCTCCGAATGATGAAGTAGTACGTGATGTCCGAGTAGATCTCTACGCAGCACTCATACTTTTTGGTATTGTACTTGCCCACCGCATTGACAATGACCCACTCCCCGCTCTCCCAGTAGTCCATCTGGTCCACATTGCTGGCCATTGTGATCAGATCAATCTTGGCGCGGTCGTAAGTCCACGAGCCAAACTTCATTTTGCAGCTTTGCTGGTCAAAGGGGAAGAAGGTAACGTCGATGCTGCATGAAGACTTGTAAATGGCGGGGGGCATCCACTTGATTCGACCGTCGTAGAACAGATGAGCCTTTGTAAGGTGAGTAACTGCAAAGTCGCCATCAGCACTGCACAGAAAAGACAGGGGTGTAAGAGGATATAATCAGGCTGTACTTCATGTTTGCAAAAGGTCTTTACAAGTCGCACTGTCTGAATAACAAAACTCAAATTCAAGCAAACCTTTGTTTTGAACAGAAAGCTATTCTTCAGACTTCAGTTTTTCTCAGTCAGAAGCTCAGACAGAGTTGGTAAGTTCCAAAAGAAATGTGACGATTAGAACCAAATGGCTGTCGATAGTTATTCAATAAATCAACTATGATGAGGAAATAAAAAACCTGTATCACAGTTCAGGATGTTCAAACAAATGAAACGTAATAAAAAGCCGCATAAAGCATGATTGGAGATGTAGGTACACAAAGACTGGATTGCGTAAGTAGAATATGTTGTTTTTGTTTTATGTTGTCATTACGTTTCACTTCATTGATTTTATTTAGTTTTGTGTAACGAACACTTGAACATTAATGTTTGACCCAAACTTTTTGTATATAACTTTGCTGCATGTTTTTTTGTTAATTCTCATTTCCCCTTTTTTGATTTCAGTGAAGTGAGATCTTACCCTTCCAGGTCAGTGATCTGATATGTCAGTGAAAACTTTCATGGCGGCAGCTGTCTGATTCCTCTGTCTTTCATCGCCTGTCTCTATAATCTCGTTCAGCTTTGTTGTGATCCCATCTTTGCTGTTCAGCCCTTTAATTACACACATGAGCTCCTCTCTTTATGTGCAGCTTTAACTCATCATCAGACTCTGTCATCTGTCAACCTTGTGGCAATTAGCATGTTCCCAGCAGACAGAGGCATTAATATGACTTAAACCTAAATCACATATTTATGTATATGACCTATTTGATGAATTATTGATATTGGCATGCGAGTGTAATTATCTGAATGCTCCAGTGACTGTTTGTTTCCTTTGTCTTTTTTAAAGACTTAGTGGGCTGTTAAATTGAATCTGATTTATAGATTTAGATTGAGATTTAATAGTCATATTAAAACTAATCAGCCTATTGCCATCTATAAAGCAGTTCTTAGAGGAATCCTTTCATGATGACTATATCTCAAAGAGCTCCAGTTATCAGGTTCAGGATACTTTATTTCTACCCGTGGTTACATTTGAAGTTACAGGGAGAGTAACCTCATACAACACAGATAATACATGAAACACACAAAGTGCACAGTACATCGATAAAGGTGTGTAAAGTGCGCAGGTTGCTATCGTACAATTGATAAAACACGTTGATCTGTAAAAGTTACAGAGATACCAAAATAAATAGTCAATGAATAAAGAACCACTGAGAAGCTTCCCAGCCTGCTATCTCTCTGTCCCTCGATGAAGACCTTCATGAAAGGACAACATCCACATTGAGCAGCAAAGGGGAAAAACACGATACACACAGATACCCTACGACATGTTCCGCTCAGTAATGGCTGCTGGGACGAAGCTGTTCCTGTACTACTTTTGTGCTGCACTTTTGATCTAATAGTCTAGAAGGAAGGAGCTGAAACTCTCAATGCAGAGGACGGGACTCATTTAAGACCGCTCCACCTGCCAAGCGAAGTACGAACCGAAGTATGGAAACGTGGAATAAATGTCAAGAACTTTTAAACTTTTTAAAAAAATGATTTATAGCTCTCTGTTCCACTTCTCAATATTTTATAATCTTAGTTTTTGACATGCACCACTTCAAGCACTGAGAATGAGCTTCGCTGATTATATTTTGACGGATATAGAAGCTCTATGGACTGACAGTCGAGATCTTATTTAAGTCATTGGATTTTAAAGAAAAGGAAAATAAGGGATCAATTTCCCTACAACAACAACAATAACAACAACAACAACAACACAGCAAACAAGGAAAAAAATTACTTTGACACACAGTGTGCTTTTGTTTTTTTTAAAGTATGAGGCCACAAAGGCTCTTGCAGTTCTGAATAATATGTTAACATCACAGCTTTTTGTCATAAAACAGAGGGATTTTTCATTCTCTTTGTTGTCCTACATTTAGTTTCATGAGGCTCAAACCCAAACTAGATATGCTCAAACTATCAGACGTGTTTTACACGGCGCATTTCCAAAGAACTCACTTATGTTATAACTCATAATGCACATTTTAATGGGCTGATTGCATCAGGATAACACAATTAAACAAATGTTCTTATTTTTATTTATACAGAAAGAAAATGAAAAGTAATGGCAGCTGCCTTATCTTGGAATGAAAACAAAGTTTTTCCCTACGAGTCTGAAACTCAATCCCAGATTTTATTATAGACTATGAAAGGTGAAATTGTTCATAAACAATTCAAACAACCTCTAAGATCTTAGTTTTTCTCTTTATATTGGATTTCCTTTAGTTACTTTTCAGAGTCGACTTGTATGTGAGGAACCTTGAAAATTCCTGCCCCTGAAAGTTGCTTTATAAATGAAGCGATCATGCCATGTCTTCGTTGGATCTTACAGACAGAGCCTCAGATTTTTCATCACAGAGAAGCAAAGTGATGTTCCTTTAATTGAATGTGTATTTGACACTTTTGTTCAACAAAACCCTCAAGTCTGTTTTTTGTTTTTAATTGATTGCCCTCATCGAGTCAAATAAATACATCCTTTAAGTGAGGCACTTTCACAGGATACATGTTATCTCAGGCCCTTTTGAAACATCCAATTAAATTTCATCTTCTAATTCTCAGTCTAATGTAATGCAGTGAACAATGTCGCAAGCTTTGTTTGCAACCACATCCATTACGCCTGACCTTGTTCACATTTATTTTAGCTAAATTACTTTATGACATTGGCGCAGGAGAGGATGTTTGACACAGCAGCAGATTCATGTTTCCCCTGCAGTCATACCATCTGTTGGAAAGAAATCATCAAAATCTAAAAATTAGGGTCTTGATATGTGCTTTACGCTAAATGGACTTGAGTGCTTTTCCACAGGAGTCGTCTGACTACTTAAAGTGCTTTTCCACTGCAGCTCACACCTGCACATTCACACCCTGATGGCAAAGGCTGGCGTGCAAAGTGACCATCAGAGGAAAGTAATCCCATTCATGTTCACACGCCGCTCACAAAGCAGCAGGAGCAATTTAGTGGGGTTGGGTGTCTTGCCCTAGGACACATCGGACAGCTGCATGAGCTGGTGATCTGACCTTCACTTTCAGAGATCCCTAACTCCACCACTGAGCCACAGCCGCCCCTGATCCCTAACATTTCTTCATAGTAAGACTTAAAACCAAGGCTTACTTGTTGTAGAGGACAATGTCAGGCCTCCAAATCAACTCAGAGGGGATGCGGATGGAGGTGACATTTTCATAATCCTCCGGGTTCCACCTGAGTTTGTAGTCGTTCCATTCCTGCAGAAGAGCATTAATCATATGAATATACAGTATAGCTGTAAGATGGGCTGCAGTTAACACATGCATTTTGTAAACAAACACACCTGCTTGACCCAGACGTTTGTGGTCATCATCTGGTTCTTTTCATCCTTATTTCACGAAAACAGACATGAACATTAAAATTACAATATTGTCTTTCAACAGAGGTAGAACATCTTTCTAAAACACAATCCCGCTACTTGAATCAGTTGGAGAAATAAATCAACACACACACAAGCTCTCTATATAAAGATAGATTAGTTGTGTAACACACCAGGAAGAAATCCGAGGCAGAGCTTCATGCAAACCACCCTCACTGTACTTTTTACTTTTACATTTCTGCCACTGCTGGCAAGCGGCTCCCTCCTGTTCTTCCCCAGCAACATCTGAGACGGAGCAGTCAGGGAAAACAGGAGAAGACAACTTCACCCCGAGCTGACTCTCACTGTATTCGGCATGTGGAGGAAGCACTGTCACCTAATTGTGTGCATCCAAACCCCTCGGAGAATAATCCCTACAGCGATGCACATATGCACATATTCAATCTTAGAACTGGCCCAACTTTGCATGGCTCTAAGTGACTTCGTTATAGAACAGTTTTTACCTTTAGTCGACAAAACTCTACAACATAACGTATGTAAAAATATTGTAGTGCAGGTATACCACAGGGGCAGGAGAGAAGGAAGATGGATTTTGGGGGGGCGTTAGTTGGATCTTGTTTGCTGTGGAGAAGACAGTTTTGAATATTTACTGCCGCTGTAAGCATACTTGACATGAGATTTCATCTAATTTGGGAAAAACTTCCATCTCTACTGTTGTGGTTTCATTTCCGCTGATAAGTGATCTGGATATTAGAAATTGTCTCTCATGCCTTGTCAGGTGATCATAATGAATACTGTGTAACACAAAATACAGAAAATGTTTCTGAAAATGCATTGTAAAAACAATTTCTCTGCATCAACACAACTTAATTTTTTTTTTAAGATAACATACAAAGATTTAAAAAAACTTCTTCAGCAACTACACTGAGTAGCTTTACCTGCCGTTTCTGCTCTGCAGCAGATAAGCTCCAGTATCACACCTGCTAGCTGTCATTAGTCGTGTGCGTTGGCTCATATGACTATTAAATCTCAATGCCAGCTCATGTTTTATTTTCTCTGGCAGAAACACGTGGTCACAATGTGCAGTGGTGGACAAAGTGCATAACTTCTTGAGTTGAGTCAAAGTACAGATACTCATGGTCAAATCAAGTTGAGTACTTGTTTTTAAAAAATATTTGTTGCACCCATGAGCAGACAAGGATTCTGTCTTCTATTTGGCAACTTTATTCTCCCCAGTGCTGTAATTTATTCTTGGACCGAGACCATGACTGTTTACGTCCATTGTCTTTAACGCTTTTCCTGTTCGGGGTCTCAGGGGGCGCTGGAGCCAATCTCAGCTGTAATTGGGAATGAGACGGGGTTACACCCTGTACTGTCGGACCAATCACAGGGCTGACATATAGAGACAGGCAACCAGCCACACCTACAGGTAATTCAGAGTCACTGGCTAACATAAAGTGTGTTTGGACTGTGGGAGGAAGAGCGAGCCCACACATGCACGGGGAGAACATACAAACTCCACACAGAGAGGCTCCTGTCTGGGATTTGAACCAGGCTGTAAGGCAACACGCAGAACTAGACAAACACACAATTGTCTTTTGGATCAGATTTTATGTATTTAAGAAAACACAACTGAAGCAGATTTAAGAGCAAAATAGAGAGAAACAAGAACATCCATAGTAATGTAATGGAGTCAAAAGTTCAATACTTGTCTTTCAAGTAAAAGTCAAACGTTTCCCCCAGAAATAATTAAAATAATACTTAAGTAAAGATACTCAATTAAATTTACTTTTCTACTGTCCATCATTGAAACTGAGTTAATAACTTGAGACCAGGGTTGGATATGATAACTGGCAGAGGGGTGCAGCATGCTAAGAGTCATTAACATTATGTACACATGGAACATTTTGGATATGGATGGTTTTACTGCTAAGTGTCGGTGTATTAAGTTGAACTAGAACCCAACTGAACAGCTGTTGACACTAGCTAGCTAACTTAACAGCTAACCACTGTGACAAATTATTACATCGCTGTGATTTGTTGTAAGATACTGACACATTTTTGTCGCCACTCGATGATTATGCCCCTTGGAAAATTCAAAGCTAACAAAGCTTCATATTTATTATCATTTGCAAACTGGTCTGATAATAACAGGCTAACGTGATCATGTAACCTGAATCTGAAAAAGTCCTAAAAACATAACACGAAAACAGAATGAAGGATAAATCATTACAGAGCTGACGTCGTTGCACATTTCTTCATTACTCATTTCTTTTGGATTTGAACTATTCTTTTTACTCACCACATCAATAAGCTGAGCGATGGACAGTCCGAAGTGGACGAGCACCGTGTCTGTGGTGTTCTCCACGGGCCTGGAGAGCTTATTGTACCGCACAAAGAGATCCTGGAGCAGCCTCTCCTCGGCATGAGCTCGAGGAAAAACCTGACAATCAGCTGACGGAGAACAAGGGAGAAAGAAGAGACACATGAAGACTTTGACTAATGACGTGACCTTTTGTGGTCTTTCTGTGTCCTTTATTGTCTTTTTAGTGAGGAAACACCAAACATGTTGATCTTTGTTCCAAACTGCATTTAAATGGACGGTTAAAGCTGCATCTCTTCTAAACACACTTTGCCAGTGACCTCAGACATGAAAACAGTTTAATTTGATTTTCTTGTTGCATTTCTATAATTTCAAATGGATAGCATTAACATTGAATATATATTCAAATGTATGCAATGCATTTCATCAATAATTGATTTAGCTGCTTTGCTATGCCACGATAAAGAATCCACAGTGGCAGATACAGAGTGTAATCTAAAAGGAGGGTGACCTCTGTCATACAGGTGGCGTATGGTTACATGAGACGCTGTCTGAGAGATGAAACAAACAGAGAGAGTGGATGGGGGGGTTTGGGGGGAGGGGAGGGCAGGAGATGAGAGAAAATAAAAGAGGAAGGATGAATCTGATTCTGAGGACATCCTCTATGTCTCTGAGCAGACGTGCTGATGGAGCGATCTGTCCTGATGTCTCTCCGCTCCAACCCTCCCTCGCTTGCCCCCTCGCTTGCCCCCTTGCTCCCTCATGGCCTCCCTCTCGCCCTCCCTGGCTCTCCTTCTTGCCCCCTCGCGCCCTCCCTGGCTCTCCCTCTTGCCCCCTCCCTGGCTCTCCCTCTTGCCCCCTCACAGCCTTGGTTTCTCGCTCTCTGCCATGCCTTAATGGAGCAACTCAATCACACACATGCACACACACATACACACACACGCATTCAGTTAAGAATTGGCTCACACAGCACTGACGATGACCCTAACAAGGTCCGGGTACAATTAAAGAGACGGGGTCGTCCCAAAGCTCGTACAGTACAATGTCCTTTGTATTCCTATCCCGATATTCAGCGAGGTATTTTTCTATTCTGGACCTTGTGCATCTGTGCCGGTAGTTCAATGGCACAGCAATACATCATGTGCTGTGATTTATATTTCACCAACCTCACTGATATTTCATTTTTCTTTGCACGGCTGCATATTTCACTGTCCATCTTGTGTGTGTAGCATTATAATGTTTGCATTGTTTATTGCAGGAAGTTTTAATTGTGCAGGAGCTGAGGGCAGTTTTTTTTATATTACCTTATTAACACATCAGTTGTGTTATTGCACAGGAAGGCTATATATCACTCTGTCTTTATATTAGGCTATCTACTTGCGGTCTGAAAACAGGGACCTAGGTGTTGTTGTCATGCTGCTGGCCTTCCTCTCTGGTCCCCCTGCCCACTCCATTACGGCTGACGGGCTGTCCTTCACTTGCTTGAAAACTGACATCCACAATTCTTAAAAGGCACGGGATCAATATCTTATTAAATGGGCATAGTTTTCTTTTCCCAACATCTTTTCTCCCCATTTGCATATGAATCTGTTTGACGTGAAACAACCTTGAAACGTCTCCGTGTATTTTATTTTTTAACAGAGAGAAAACACGCACGCACGCACACACGGGTACCTTTGTTTGATCACATCAGCTCAGAGCGATAGCTGTCCAACGCAGCTGATATTAGATAAAGAGAGACGCACGGGTAGATTCTACAGGAGCCTCGCAACTAATGGGTTTAGATGGGGGAGCTCGCAGGGTGTCCTGACTTTGAGAGTGCGCGGGTCAGAGCAGTAATGTGTGCGGCTAACTGTTGGATGAGTTTACTTCTGTACGGTGTGCTTTACAGGACACTATGAATAGCACTGGAACAAACTGTGATGTTCCCAGACGGTATAGAGTGGGGGGAACAATCCATTTTCACTCTAAAAACTTTTCAGTTCAGTTGACTTTTATACATCAACATCTTCTCCTTTTTTTTGGAGAAAATATCCTGTTCCATCACCTTTAACCCGGACTTTCCCCAGAATATGCTTTTGTTGTATGCTCTCACTTCATATTTATATTTATGCATTTCACATAATACAAGATTCATTATGTGACTTATCTAAAAAAAAAAAAATCTGGTACAAAAATGATTGCATCTTGTTTAGGCCCAATCGTAACAGCTTGATGATGATTAAACTAGATGTGTCAGAGTAATGAACCCATTCTGTCCTCGTATGATCTATGTATCCACGCAGACCAATAATGCTTGAGCAGCAAATTTTCTTACGAGTCTTGCTCCTGAACAAGGCGGATATTGCTTTTTACTAGGTCACTAAGCAACGGAGGGATTTTTTTTTTTAGGACCCATTAAGACGATAGAAAAAAAAGTGTCGTTTTTTTATTCTGTGTCCTCAAGGTTGTGTGTTTTTGTCACTAATTGAGAAGCTAATCGCTGCAGATTATCCTTCGGAAACTCCCAGTCATTCTGATAAATAAAGAGGGATTTGAGCTTCATTAGGGACCGTCTGAAAAGTGTTTGGATAGGGGAGGAGGGGCCCTGTCCTTGACCCAGAGTCCTTTTGTTTTTTTAATTAAACTAAACAGTTGCATTATTTTCTCTAAACTCATTTCCCTTTTTCACATTATCCACACAACTCTTGAGATATATATTTATATAGTACCCTGACACTCATATGGGTACTTCACCTTCAGTGTTGGCTGAAACCAAATGGTAAAAAGACTTGAGCTTAAACAGCACTTTTCTATTCTTCTGACGTAAAGTGTTTTTACAACATGTCACACTTAGATTGCTATGTAGTGACACCATCAGAAGTAACTAATCCCATTCATTTGCCATGAACAGAAAGCAGTGGGAGCAAATCTGGGTGTCTTGCCGAAGCACATATCGACCATGTTGCTGGAAGAGTTGGGTATCAAGCCCTCAACCTTCCTATTAGGAGTCGAACGCTCTACCAACTGAGCCACTGCCTCCCCCCAAAAAAAGAGCCAAGTATGCCCCCAATACTTTCCCAATAATAGAAGATAAATCACATCTGTGGAAATACTGTTATTTATTCATTTTTAAGCCATATTAGAATTGCAGCATTATTTATAGCTAACCTGTCATGCCTCATGTGTTATGGCTTACAGTACAAGCGTCCCCTCACTCAGTGCTTTTTAATTGCACTGTAGATGTTGACTGCAATCTTTCATGTGCGCACTGATGCTTTTCACACGACTGAAGTTCTTAAGAGATAATAAAGTAATTTGAATTCAATACACTTAGTGTTGATATTTTCCTATAACGAGGATTTAACTTTCTTACAGCACCACATTGTCTTTGTTGTCACATGATCGTCTACCTGTTGATTTTCTTGGAGTCTAATTGGTCCTTACAGCTTATTGACTCACACAATCATTGATCTCCAATAGCTGGTTTAAGACTGAACTCCCATGTACTGTATGACGACAACAACCAAAACAGAGAACAAAGTTTAGTTTATTCTAATGGCAAAATATTATTTCACTTCATCTCATAACTGGACATTTAATATGTCAAATATATACATTTTATTTGTTCTCATACGCATGCTTTTCTTCTGGTCTTTTACTGCTGCGCTTGGATTTCCCCACTGGGAATCAATAAAAGGATTAACTGATCTGATGAAAAATGTTTTTTTAATTTTTGATATAAATCAGGAAGGACAGTAGATCATCTTTACTTAGAAAAGTTACAGTTAAATATTTGCATAAAACACTAATTGGGATAATAATGTGATTATTTATGTGTGTTTATGTATTTAGATATAGCCCATTTATCAACGGTACAGTGTGATACTTCCAATTAGACACCAATACCAACAACAATTTAACTTGTATTTTATTCTTAATATCTATAAATGCATGGGCAGAATGATTGGTTATTGGCAGGGCTACGGTGACCGCGACAGGTTTTTATTTTTTTAAAGAGCTATTTTACATAGAAAACATGAAACTGACATCTTGAGGAATATTAATCAAAAACAAAGTAAATCAGGTGAAATATGACAAAAAGAGCACATCTGGGGTTTGTGGGTTCCTCCCCTTTCTATAAATAGGGTTCAGATTCTCACACACACAGTGATAATGAACCTGGCCAAAGAGAATCCATTTATTTTAGTGTTATTAACAGAAAATAACTATAAAATTACTCAAATAAGCTCCCAGTTTGGCTCCACCTCTCCCCTTATGTGTTTTTTCTACCACTTGTAAATTCCCTACAGTCCCTTATTTCAATAAATAAAAACTACAGATGAACTGCCTTTATTTCAAGAAAGTCAGCGGATTTACCTTGTGGAGGAAAATTGAAGAAAAGAAAGATTAAAAATGTGTATATATCCATATTGCCCTCAGTCGTATCCAACTCTTTGAGTGGACTCCCTCCAACTTGTGCTGGATTTCAGCTGCGATGAAAGGTCATCTGTTCTGTCACAGGCGAGTCCTCAGGAGGTTAAAGAGTCAGACAGCGAGGTCATGTAGGTCCATGTCTGCCCACGGCCTCGTCTACCTCCTGTTACCATCTGTCCATCTCTTCAGCTGCCCTTCAGTCCGCTCCGAGTGTGTGTGCGTATGAATGAGCACAGACCTGTGGTTATCCTTCAACACCTGAAAGTCCCTCCTCGCTCCGCTGGAACCCTTCATCCAAGTGTGGCTTATCCCTCTCTTCTTCTCCTCCCTCCCTGTCTACATTACTCCCTCCCTCACCTCCCATCTCTCCGCCTCCTCATCTCATCTCATCTCTCTCTCTCTCTCTCTCTCTCTTTATCTCTCTCTCTCTCACTCACTCACACACACACCTCATTTTTCTCTTTGCATTTCCCTCCCACTTATTTTCTTTCCTCCATGCATGTTCCAGTTTTCTGTAAAAAAAGGCTGAACTTTTTTTAAAATGTTATTTTTTACTCCTGCAAACAGTATACCCGTGTGTCTGCAGTGTGTGTGTGTGTGTGTGTGTGTGTGTGTGTGTGTGTGTGTGTGTGTGTGTGTGTGTGTGTAGATCAGTTATCTGTATGTGAGAGGTGTTACAGTGTGTGTAGATGCTTGTGTGTAGATGCTTGTCAGAGTCCAGTCTGGTAGAGGTGCCAGTGAGTCATAGCACCTCTGGATAATCTTCAATCTACTCACTGCACAGTCTCCAAGGAGCATAAAATCTAAAACCCCATCTCCCTTTATCTTACCACCCTCCTCGCTCTTTTTACACCCCTGACCCTCACCTGCTGTCAATTTATCTCCAGCGTAATGCCTCACACACAGACAGAGACTTCTCCCTCTCTGCAACCACCCTGTGCTTCCCTGCCAGACTCCTTTTATGGCTTTTACACTTCGTCACCAAGGCTCAGTGCCAATGGACAGACCATCTATTGAGACAGCTACATTTGCTTGAGGTGTTTGCTGTCCTTCATCTTTGCGGTTTTCCCCAGCAATGCCAACATGTCGGTTCTAATGACATAAAGACTGAGAATATACCGGGAGACACTTAAAAAGATTTGACTCAAAAGTCATGTTTACTTAAGATCGACTATGCAGAATCCTGCTTCTGACTTTCCGACAGTTCTTCCTGACTCTGTTACATGATACAAAAGAGGTTCGGGCGGAGATATATTTTGCTGCTGTAGATGTCTCTGTCAGATATACTTCTTTTCAATACACTATGAGCCCACAGAGAAAAGCCTCCGCAGTGTACACATTGATTTTTCTAATCAAAGATGCAGTTCTCTTGATCCTGTGATGACTAACGGTGACTTGACAGATGAAGAGATTCCTCTCCCCGGTGCGCCGCCACAGCGCAGATGTACCTTCCTACCATCAGAGATTTAATAGCCGATTATTTACTTGGATTCCTGACAGGAGTCCAGCAGGAGTTTCTAAGTGGGACATCGCAGCGACAGGGGGCCACAGGAAGAGGAAATGTTCCTTTCCTTGAGGGGCAGAGGGCACAAACAGGCCAATTAGAGCCTGGTGGCTGAAGCATGCATTCGTTTGTCTCACGCCCACATATAGACACATATATCTCCCTCTGTGGCCGCCTCAGCTGATGAGAAGACCATGTGCGCACTCTTGGAGCGTTAAGGGAGTATAAGGAGTGACAGTTCTCACCTCTTGCAGCAGCCTCTTTAATATTTTAACTGGCCGTGATATCAGAAAAAACTCAGAAGAAGCCCTTTGACCCCTGCTTACGAAGGTCACATCTCAAAGTTACTCACTGGCGGGTTGTGGCAATCTTTGTGAGCAATAAAGGTGGGTGGTTGCTATCACAATGCTTCACTCTACAACTTTTCCAAAAAGATAAGTTTGCACAGTGTTGTGGCAATAAAATAAATAAATAAACATTTGGGCTTTATCAGAAAGGATGTCTGAAGAGGGACAGAAAATCTGACGGCAGAGTGGGTGATGACAAGCTGCAAAGTAGAGAAGTCAGATTTGAACCAACGGAAGCTGTGACGACTCTAACCTCTGTACATGGGGCGTGAAACATGTTGTATTAGGGTGTTGCAGTGAAGATGCAAAACACTGGAGAGAACTGTCTCCCTCCTCCTGAGAGTCGAGGCGCATGCATGTTGCAGACACTGAAGCTTCAGTGTTTAGCCATCCGTCTTCAGACCTCTCTTCATTTCTCAAAAGCATCTCTAATATTGATCCTAGCTGGAGCAGGTTTCTGCTGGTGGAGCTTATTAGAAACATGCAGAGGCTTTTTAGGTCAGGTACAATCACTTCTATCTGAAGCAGTTCCACTGCCCGCTTCCATCGCTGCAACACCTGCTGGTTTTACGTTTGCCTGGCAAATCGAGGGGTGTCCTAAACATCGCCTACCAAATAATCCAGAGCATTCAGGAGCAGAATCTAAAGTTAGAGTGAGGACATACTGGCTGCTGCATTGTTGTCAGAGAAGCTTCAACACAGCAGGTTTTCTTAACGTTTGATCATAGAGTAAGGTCACTTTATGATCTCACTCAGCAAATATCTCTCTCAATGGTCCTTTAACAATAACACTTTTTCAAACCCTGACATTCAGTCTGATTGTGATCGTGGCTCCTATATAGACGATGCAGCTGTGATTAGTAAATGATGTGTTGTCCCAGGTATAAATAAATGATTAAGATCATCTCATCTGACTCAACTTGAAAATTAAGATATTTCCATGTGAGGAGCTGTTCAAAGGCTCCTATAGCAGATAAATAAATAAAAAACAGGGTATACCCTCTCCATTTAGTTTGTACAACATGGTCTAGCTCTTTATTACAACATTAAATGGATTCATAAATGCTACAAGCCCTCATTTAAATATGGGAACATTACTGCACATTTTCAGAGAGTTCTTCCTGGAAGACCCTGTTTAGCATAAGACATATTCTGGAAAGACATAATAAATGATCCTTTACTCTCACATGTTCAAAGAAAGAAGCCAATACTTGTGTGTTTTTCTCTGTAATTTAAAATCTTTTTGCACATGATGGAGTTTTAGGATTGCTCAAACTGTGAGACCCCAATTATTGTCCTTGTGGAGGAGAAAACAGTGGGCTTTATAGCAGAAGCTTCAGATTCTATCTGAACTGTGTGGTTGCAATGTTAATGAAGGTTAGGACATGAGAATAAAAAAAACACACCCACCAGATTATCACTCATAAAGACATCATGTCTCTTTCTTTCTTTAAGGAAAGTCTATTACAGCATCCACGGTTTAATTCTCCTAACTTTGGGATAACAGCTAAGCTCTCCTAACTCTCCTTTCTCCCCAGGTGACATACTGTAAGATACGCCTTTAATCCACATGGCTGTTCTTTGATTACTTTTAACACAAGCAACTAAAAGTCAACAGCTGCTAACTAAGCTAACTTTCCTTCTATTATACTCTGAATTAGGTCAGTAAGTTTGTCCCTAAATGTGCTTAATGCTCCATTGCTTGCAACTTTTTGGGTATTTGTCGTCAAACTCAGCAAGATGATTAGGGATTTAAAATTTGATGGTGAATGGACTTGAGCTCGTATAGTGTTTTTCTCATCTCCTGACCACTCAAAGCACTGTTACGTCGCAGGTCAAACCGACCCACTCACACTCACTCACACACTGATGGCAGAGGCTGCTAAGTGGCCATCAGTATAAGCTATTCACATTCTTACACATTTATACATTTAAGTGTCTTGCGTAAGGACACATCGGACGTGTGGCTAAAGGATCCCCAACCTTCCTATCGAGACATGACTGACCCAACCACTGAGCCACACCCGCCCGGGCTCAAGGATCAAGCATGTTGGAGTTCCTTGGGATAAGACTCGTTCCTACAGTATAGATTAAGATTAAAAAGATTATCCTAGACTCTCCATATCTTAAGACGTAAGATAGGAAGCTTCTCTAAGATGCTTCTGGATTTTTCTTAAACATTTTGGGCTCAATAACCCTCAAACACGAGTACATCACATTTCTGTCTGGTCCTAACAAAGAGATAGACGATCCTGCCTCAACACAGCGCTGAGAGCAGGGATGCAAAGATGTGTATGACAACAAGAATAGTGGGCGGTGCAGCTATAGATTTCACGTTAATCAGACAACTGCCCGTGGTCTTGTGGGGATTGAATCACAGGTTAGAACAGTAGCATTATTGATGGGCTCCCAAAACCCAGTGAGGCATCCGTAGTATTGATCAGACCACAGAGCGTGTTCCCACTGAAGCCGGACTGTGAGGAGAGCTCTGTGGAACCGCCCGGGGATCTGAGATCAACAGGTCAGCCTGCGCTCAACAGCGCATGTTTTTGCCTTAGTGATTCATTCGGCTCTCTTTGTTACTCTCACACTGACACGCATCCACCTTCATGCGCACAAACCCACACAGACACAGGGATTCATCCCATGCATGCATAAACACCTAGCATACTAGAGCTGCCAACTTCTCCTGTCAATCATTGCCGCTGCTTCTTGAAAGAATTGAGACACAAATCCCATCTGCACTTTCCTGGATTATGAGTGTAAAATAAAGACTTTTCACATGTACTTCTATCCTGTAGGGATCAGAATAAAGGGTAGTCTTTCAGGCTCAGATGAACATAATTATGTTGCTGCCTCAGTCTTCTTTTGTCTAGTTTTCTTTTTAGTTGGAGAAAAAAGTGGATGAAACAAACACCCTGAAGCAGTGGATGGATGTTGAAACCATCCTGAATGCTGTGGGCAAATGCAAATATTGACATAGTTGGATGCCAACTGTGAGCCACCTGCAGCCGCCCAGGGGTGAGTTGAGATGGCCAGCTTACAGGTACCAGCCGAGATGAGGCACCTGAGGCATCTGTGAGGGGAAACGCCATCTGTTATCCACATGCAGACAAAGCTTGAACAAAATGTTGTCATCTCAGATGTCGTCTGGGGCTACTTTGATGTTACTGTTTTACTTTTAGGGACAAAAGCCAAGAGTTTTGCTTTATTCCTCTTTAGTTAATTAAACTCGAAATATGACTATTTTACACATTTTTGCACGAAACTCCTGAAAAACTCCTGAAGGTTTCGGGGTGAGCTGCATGAGTGAACGCATACAGCCAAGTTTTTCACTCTGACTTTATTTGAGTTTCTCCTGACAGCCCCCTACCATTGTTTCTGCAGAGTAAGCCAAAGTGAGAAAGCAGCTTATGGGATATAATAATAAGGATACAATCGTGAGAATTCCCCTAAAGTGAGGGGGAGGGGCTGGTGATGTTTCATCTCTGAGCTCAGAGCACGATTACAGACTGCACCTTTGACTGCAATCTCTGCAAATGTAAAATGGCTGTGCTAAAATGGCTGTGCTGAGTTTTGTTTAGTTATGGTCTCTGCCCTTTTATTTATAATGTAATTCTGTCAGACTACATGCATTAATTTAGGGGCAAATATTGTCATTAAAGCGTTGTATAATGGACTCTGAAGATGTGAGGTTAAACAACAGGGACAAAGGTGGTAGACGAAGCAACAGTCAGGAGACCCCCCCACCCCTCCTTCTGTCTGACAGAGATAGTCGTCTATCATGAGTGTGAACAACCAGATCAGGAGGATTGCAGAGGTAGTCCTGCTCTAGTGCATATGTAAAAACCGCTTCAGAAACAGTTATTAGCTATATGTAATGAATGAACCCGACAGGATAGTGGTATTATTGCTCCTATAGCTCCACCCCCTTTTCCTTTAATGGGCACAGTGTTGTCATGGTACATAACCTGTTAAATACAATTTACAGTAATTTAGTGACAATTTCATAACCATTAGCCCGTGTTATGATAACACAGGGTTGTCCTTTCACACTGTGATTTCAAATCAATGTTATTTTGATTAGAAAGAAAATCAATAAGTGCAAACATCATGAGACCAAATGATGCCATGTGCCCGGACCACGAGCCGTCATTCCTTCATGTGACGAACACTGACAGTTCAGACCTATTGTTACTACATTATAAAGATGTCCACGGAGGATATAAGTTAGTACAAGCAGAGGAGACTCCGGAGTCGGCTGGGACCCAAGGCAAAAATCAGTCGGCTGGTTCATTACTGTATCATCACGCCTGCATACTCCTCATTCACTTTTTCCCCGTTTCTTTTTTTCGCTGCAGGCAGATAATTCCCCTTCATTTGTCTTTTTTTGACTTTCATTGACAAACTTTGGTTTCCACAGCAATCATGCATGCAACATTTAACAGGGCATTGACGAGGCACCCTCAGGGAGGTTTTTCTTTCTTCCAACAATTGTGGTAAAACGTGCACATTTTGGGCCAGTGCTTTGGTTTAAGTTTGTGAGTGTTCATGGACCGCAGCACCTCTGTGTGCAAGTAATATCAATACTATTATAGCAAAATATTGCAATGTCAATGTTGACGCTCTCTCAGATGAGAAATATGACTAAGAGAAAAGCATATTTACTGACAAGAAGCTGGGACTGAAGCCCTGACATTGACAGGAAATTAAACAAAAAACAGTAAATGGAGGGGAGGGGTCAGAAATGGAACACCTTGAGAATGAGCACTTCTTTTTAACGCTGCTTTTCCCCACATAGAACAACTGCAGCTTTTGTGCCACTTAGACTCTTTTAAAAATGAATACACCAAGCATTTACACTATATAAAAGCATCAAGCAGCAGTGGTGTTGGCCAAGGCTGAGCAGAAGAACCACTAAGTGTGTGTCATTTCTTCAGATTGCCTTGTACATTTGACATGTATTGAAGAATACTTAGCTTCTTCCAGCTCTGCATCCTTTACATTCTCCGACATGATTTTAGCCGATGGAAGTATAATTCTGTTTAAGGAAGAAATGTTTTCACATTCACAGAGGCACCTCCTTTACAGTAATTTAATCATGTTTATTTAAAAGAAACACCAGGAAGCTATAGGACAGAAAATGTCCCTCTCATTTCTGTCCAACAGAGTTGTATAACACACCTCTGAAGATTTTCAACTAGCTTGTTTGCAATTTTGTTTTCCTACAGCAAAGAAAAATAATGAACTCTTAGTAATATAAGGTACAGTGCTCTGAAGCATAAAACCACCTTGCTGTTTCTCTCCACACAGAGTTAGTTATTCTCACTGAAAAGAGACAAGGTCTTCTTGTTGGCCTCCATCCTTGACAGAAAACAGCTGAGGGCAGAGGATCGCCTTCAAATGAAACATCTCAGATGAACCCAGCAAGGACTCACTGAAAAGTCTTTTTTTTTTCCCGAGTGAACACATACACTCCTACAATAGTGGCCATGAAAAGTTCCCTACAATCACCATCTTTTAGGTGTAGAGTTCAAATAGCAGTGTAGACTGGGTCCCTACTTTTTAGAGCGCGTCAATCGTAAAATGTTCTATTTTAGTCTTCTGACTACTCAAAGAGCTTTTACACTTCATGTCACACATACACAGTCATGCCCATCGACAATGCAACTCGAGCAACTTGGAATTAACTGTCTTGCTCAAGGACACATCGGACATGTGTCTGCAGCAGTTGGGGATCGAACCCTCGACCTTCCAGTAGAGAGACAAACGACTGCACTGTACCAACTGAGCTCCAGCTGCACGCTCTAATGCACCTTGAACCACAAATTCATCCAGAAAGTAAAGTTTGGGCGATGAACCAGTTTAATATTAACTGCCAATATTTATAAGAAATGCCAACAAACAAGAGACAGCGGAGTTTTGCTTTACAGAAAACTGAAAATAAAGTGTTGGGCAACACTCAGAAAGGATACTGAACCCAGTGCTACAGCACATAAAGAACCTTTTATCTCCTGCTTTAACCCGTTTGAACAGATCGTTTCCATATAAGCAGTGAAGCCGAATAAAAGACAAAGAAAAAAAGGTTCAGGCCAATATTTTTTTTTTTAGTTTTCTTCTGTCTGTGTGCGTTTGAGATTATGTATGTACACAGGTGTGCACATGTGACTGTGTGTGGGTGTGCTGACGTTTACATATACATGAACTAGTCTTTTTTTATTTTTTTTTCTTGGCTTATTTATGTATTGTCAGCTTGTATATATAAATGAAAAACCACTTGCATGTTGAAACATACAGTACATTTTATAGAAAAATAAGATGCCAGCAAGTTTAATAACAATTTAATACTCCCCTTAAATGTCCCAATCAAAGCTTCTGTGGTTATTTCTTGTGTCTTTATTTAGCAGCTTTATCAAGGAAAACTTGGCAGTGGTATAAATGTGAGATGGCGGTGCTTAAATGCAGATTTGCATTAAAGCAAATGATGACTATGAGAATAAAAACATAAACAGCTAATGCAGCCTCTGTCAAAGAGTGTTTAAACATTTTAAAGAATGTCTATTAATTAAATCAACAGGTGACCGCTGTCGGCCACTAACTATATATTTACTGTATGCATAACATGCATGCTATAATATAACACACCTACTATGTATTAAACAAAGCTTGTCAGTCCGCCTAAGGCTGATGTAGTAAAAAAAAAACATAATTAAATACTCATGTTAACTCTGATTATTAAAAAGCTGTTGCCTCAAAGATGTAACAGTAAGTAGGCCTGCAGTGATTTTCTGCAGCTCTCGCAATATCCATGTTGCACTTGATTAACTCTGCAGCCACCTGAGGTTTAAGCTAATACAGCAGGTGCAGCAAAATTCAATTACTCTTTAATTATAATACACAAAGGACTTAAGCCTTACAATCCTCCACTGTCACTGCTGACTCAGTGTTTTTAATGGAAGGGCATTCATGTGTTATTATCCTCTGTTGACATGCACACAGAGGGACGCCATGCGTAAAAGACAAAGCTTCAGTTTTAGTTAGGGACAGAATCATTCAGCTCCATTGTTGCTTAACTTCTGTAATCTGAGAAGTAATGACTTGAGTACTATCGTCAAAGTACGCTCCTCACTTTCCCCTCTCTGTGAGGCATCAGGTATATGTGGTGCAAAGTGTTTGGGGTTATCCATCAAACATTGTTGCCTCATATGACACACGTTTGCATCATCTTGAGTCTGTGAACCCTCGGGGTTTGGCATATTTACAGAGGAAATAAGAGGCAGATGTAAGTGTGACACTGTTGTAATTATCCCAAAGGTATACGTTCACCTGCCTCACATGTGGATTTGACTTCAACTCTTTGAGCGATGGAGCTGTAGGTCGGGTTCCCTCTGCAGCTCTCTGTGCCCCGTGGAACCAGAAGCTCCAACATCTGGACACCATCAGACTCTTAAGATCATAGCCTGGTTTGATCAAAGCAAGTCAACTATTTGTTATTTCTCACTTATTACAATTGCATAAATTAGATTTGATTCTCCATTTCTCTGTACATTTTTTAGATAAGTGCATCCCATGACCATTACAGTCAATATGCTTAAATAAAAAAAAAAACACTATTCAGAAGTAAAGCCTACATAATTACTTTTGACTTGCATGAGGCCGATTCAGAATACGCAGTTTGGGTTTTTTATCCAGTTTACTACATGTGGCTTCTGAATTGTTATCAGTCAAGTCTAAACTCATTTTTCAACAATTTGCAAGACTGATGTAATTGAGAGTATTTACAGCTGTATTTAAATAGCAATGGTGGGATATTGATTTATAAAAAGCCATTAAAAGAAGGGTTTTTTTTGTCTTCAGACTACTCGAGGGCTTTTACACCACAGGATACGCCTACACACATTCACACACTGATGGTGGCTGTGGTATTAAGTGTCCATCGCTTGTAATTCATCACATTCATACAACTTTGGGTTAAGTGGCACATCGAACATGTGGCAGCAGGAGCTGGGGATCGAACCCCCGGCCTTCCCATTGAGAGACGACCGACTCTACCAACTCAACACAGCCGTCCCAAAACTAGAATATTTTATGCAAATGTAATGGACATTATACTCTTATTCTTAGAGCAATGGGGAAGTCTTTTATTGCCTTGAGGACAAAACAATGAAAATGAGTTAAGGTAAAGAAATGGCTGACATATGTGGAGACTATTCAAACTCAGTATATCTGTTCCTAACATATCCATCCTAACCATGGTCAGTATTGTGCTAAGCCGTTAAAACAGGTCCATTCTATTCAATAGAGATGGAAATATATGATTCCATGTGTGGGAAGCCTTTGTATGATCTTCAATAAAAGGCAGAGAACATGAGCTGGAATAAAGACGATCTGTCATTTACCAGAGCATCTCATTCAAAGAGCCACAAAGAGAGAGGCACTCGTGTAAAAAAAAGGAAACAGCCCCGCTCTGACACAAACGTCGTCCGATTGAAGTGATTACAAAACCGGCAGAGAAGGAGAACATTCATGTGGGTGAAGCTCATACATGTTGTGTTTCTCATATGGTTCTTCATATCCTTCTAATGCAATCAAAAGTGACATTAGCCAACAGAATGACCATAAATCAAGGTCCATTGACGAAAATAGCAATGTGAAAAATATTGGTTCATCTCAATGATATGTCTGCGGGATGTGATATATGTGGAGGCTGTGTTTAGAGGATAGTGTTGTATGCGTGGGAGTGTGCTGTGAAGTCCCAGTGTGTCAGCAACATATCAGTGAAACAGCTGAAAGAGGCTCCTCTGGGAAACAAAGAAAATTCACCTTTTTCACAAATACGTTTTCCATTCTATATTTATTTAAATAAAGGGATCAAATACCATTAACATTTTAAAAGCCATTTTACAAATACCTCAAAGTACAGAACAGAAATAAAAGCATCACAATTTAAAAAAAACTGATAACATTTAAAAAAATAAAAATAAAAACTCAACCTTTCAACAACAAAGTGTGATGTAGCAAATCAATATTCACATTGGATTTTTCTGTTATTGCACATGTAAATGTTTACAAAGTTACACAAAAACATTTAAAAAAGCAGGAAGGGTTAAAATTCCTGAAAATGTACATCATTCTTTAAAGAAGTTTTTAAAGACTATGATGGAGTAAAACTGCTCACATTTGTGAAAGCACCGTTTTGATTTCTTATCCTCTTGCACAAAAGCCTTCATTACTCAATTTTATTATGTTGAAAATGTTTGCTTACATAAACACAAAGAACGCATTGTTCGACAAAATAAAACATTGACTAATTCTCTGAGACAGGTAGGACATGCAGAACGTTACCATGGAAACAACCTTCTCAGACTGGTGGGGAACGTTTGGATCAAGCATCAGCTCCTTCTGCCAATATTCTCATCATCGTTGCCGGCCTTCTTTTAACTTTTCTATTCCTGCTAAACCCTGACGGTTCACAGGTTGCATGCACAATGTAAAAATGGATCTAACAAAGCTCCACATGAGGTGCAGATCAGCACACAACGTTTTATTTACATTCTCCTCCAACTCCATGCTTCTCACACACACAGGCCCAAATCACACACACGCACAAACAGGAGCTGTGGACATGCATGGGGGGAGAGATGTCCGAGTGGGGCTGCTATGCAGGGAGCACATCAGAGCAGTTGGGGGTTCTGTGCCTTGCTCATGGGCACCTGAGCAGTGCTTGGAAAGTGCCCTTGCATCTCTCCAGCTACCAGACCAACTTCCATATTTTGGCCTTTGTGGAAACCCTACGGACTGAGCTACTGCCGCCAATTGTTTTAGCTTGATAGAAACATTAGAGTGTGACGGTGTGAATGTCACGCAAGATTGGATTGAATATCAAGAAATATAAAAATAAGGAAGCTCCGTTGCTTTGAAAGATCAAGTTTGAGGTATTTATGTGACATTATAGCTTTAACATTTTGCCTTCATATTATCTTGCACACTGACATATTCCTACTTTCAGCTTCACAAAAGAAAAATCTCCCCATCTCCTGCGTTTGCACTGAACTTTGCTGTCGAGTGTAAATTGGCTCTGCAGGACTGCTGCATATGAATGTAATTCATAGGAGACAGGGTGGAATTAACAAGACGCCTTTAAAATGTCAAGCGAATTAGAGGAAATCTCCAATGCATATAAAGAGTCATTTGTCTCGGCCGCAGCGAGCCGCCCACGTGGTGACACGGGGATCCTGGAGGTCCGAGCATGTTGCAATAGGCTCCATCATCCATCACGAGTCAACCTGACAGCTCCCCGTGAGCCTGGATGACTTCTATCACTATTAGCCTCTGATCCCGCCTCGCCCACCCTGCTGTGTTTCCCAGCATGCCTTGCACGTTTTTCCTCTAAATGGTGATCCATCAATGACATCATTAGCACAGGTAACACTTCACAGTGATGGCACCCATATTGGCGGCTGTCAGGTGTGCATCACGTCCATGTTGTGATCATCTGAAAAGCGGGGTGTTCTTTAGTCCTTCTCTTGGTCACAGATGTTAATTTTGTTGCCACATTCTAAGATATGAAAACACAGCAGAGTCGTCTCTTGTTCTTGGGAGTTCTTCGTGGACGCCCATCCGGGTTTTCAGGATGTGCTGGCTCAGATCTTGTTTTAAAAGTAAAGACCCTCTGCAGGGACAGACTGTACCTAAATGTCACTGTTAAAGAAAATGTAGCACCATTTTTTTTTTGTTGAGACGATTGAATAAAAGCACAGACGGTGTAAGGACATTTAAAATCATTTTTCACTCTTTTAGACCTTTTGAGAAAATAAATCCTGACAGAATGTCAAAGTTATCAAGTTTTCCATCGTTTCAATAGAATTATTTCCCCCCCTTACCTTTTATGGATGTTGACCATTACTATGCCTATACTTACTGCATCTGATGGACTATTTGTGGGGGGGATGAGGTTCTTTTAAATTTGTTTTGAAATGTGTTGTCAGGGAAAAATGGAAACGCTCGTCCATACTGCATGTTGTGGAATTGCAGTATGAACTGGAAAGGTGGCACGTCACGAGTTGTAAATATGGCCGTCTGAACAGGGCCTGTGAGAACCTGCCAGTCACGACACAAAGTCGACAATGCTGCAGCACTGTGAAGCACTCAAGCAATCAAAGCTACAATAAAACTTGTGCAATAATTGTAAAATCGAAACAGAAGGTAGACGAGACGGGGTAGAAGACAAAAAGTTCCCACTCACCCAGTTTGATAGTAGACTCAGTCTCACTATTACACCATCATGGTTTACTTGAGCACATAAAGAGAGAACAGAAGCATTGTAAGGAATAAAAGGTTTTTCTGCTTTAATGAGTCAAAATGTTTCCTGTGAAAGAGGCCTGCTTCACCGTACAGAGAGACAAGGACAGTGGGCAGAGTGGACAAAGGTGAGAGAGAGAGAGAGAGAGAGAGAGAGAGAGAGAGAGAGAGAGAATGACATGCAGGAAAGGAGATGTTTTGAGGTCTACAGCTTCCGTACATGAGGAAAGCAAACGAACCACTAATCCACCGACTTGCCTCTTATTCTGAACAGACTTTTGAGGGATCTAATTTCATTCCTTTCTGTCTTTTTGGTGAATAAATCATCCACGAGCAAAGGTTCAAACTACTTTAATAAATGTAACACTTTTTTCACTGCAGATAGACCTTATGAATCTGGTTTGGCGATGGTGCTGGGATAAATCCTGATCATTATTGCGTCGCTGCCTCATCATAACGCCTCGCCTCCTGCTCCACTATGACATGCAAAATAATAAAATTCTGTGCTTCTCTTATTACCAGACGAGCAGCTGAAGAAGATGCCCAGCAGCTGAAGCAACAATAAACATAATGGAGCTCATCTCATTTTCTCGTCCTCCATAATGAGGGAGGCGGAGGCTGCTGTCTGACTGCGGGCAGAAAGGATCGTCAGAAGAGTGACAAGGAAGTGATTAGAGCTACTCAGCTGTTTTCAGTGTCTACAGCCGGGGGGGTTCGCTGTCAGTGTTTCCGTATCCACTAAATCCAAGAGCTGAAGACAGTGCTGCAGAATCACCAACACACCTTTACAGACGAAGAATCTATTCTAACTGTAACGTCCAAGTATGAGCAAAAACTAAAGTTTCCTTCCTCACCTTCATGAATGAACAAAAGTGAATGATGGGAGATGTTGTCCTCTGAGTAAAATACTCCCTACACAGAAGCTTTGAACACTAATTACTGACTGTATCTGCAGGCCATTCAGAAGCAAGTCTTCAATATCTTTTGGCTCTCACACAGACAACGTCTACAACAATAGATGAAGCCACATAGTTGAAAATCCAAAGAAAATGTTGTCGATTGTTGCCGAAGTAAAAACTGTGTCCTGCTGTTACCTTTTGCCTTCCACTTTGGTCTCAACTTTTCCTCCCTGCAGGTCCTTCAGTCTCTCTGTTCTCACTGTCTGTCCCTCCTTGGGCCGCGATCCATCTCAATCTGTCTCTCTAAATCCACCTGCTGTCGGCTCTTCACTGTGAGGACAGTCAGGGGAGTTACTGTGCATGTATGTGACCTGTTTCTGAACAGTGTAAAAATAACACAGCAGCACCCTCTCTGAGCAGTGGTGTGCTACAAAGTCAACTTCGATCAAACATTTTCTTCCAAGAATGAATTAAAAAAAATGACTTAAGGTCTGGTTCACTGAAGGAACGAGAAGCTTCTGCGCCTGCTGAACCCCTTTGAACGAGAAACAATGTTTGATTCTCAAAGCACACACAAAGGGTTAAATGCACCCCTCACTGCGCTGCAGAGCAAACCGCGTCTCTGTATGCTTGTACGATCAGTTTGAATATCTGAGTGAATCATTATTCCGTCATTTGGGGGAAAATTGGCCACTTTCTATGCAAATTGGCCTTAAAGCAAAAAGCATCCAATTTATCATCTATGAATTAATATTGCTGAGGATTGGGCGTAACTACAGAACGTCGCAGTATTTATAAGACAAACTTTTCAGTGACCAGGAATACAACTCCTCCTCTGTCTGACCTTAAAAATAAACCATCTGTTATTAACTACACTCAACAAAAATATAAACGCAACACTTTTGTTTTTGCTCCCATTTGTCATGAGATGGACTCAAAGATCTAAAATTCATTCCAGATACACAATATTACCATTTCTCTCAAACATTGTTCATAAATCTGTCTAAATGTGTGATAGTGAGCACTTTTGCTTTGCTGAGACAATCCATCCCACCTCACAGGTGTGCCACATCAAGATGCTCATCAGACACCATGATTAGTGCATAGGTGTACCTTAGACTGTCCACAATAAAAGGCCACTCTGAAATGTGCAGTTTTGTCTCACAGCAAAATGCCACAGATGGCGCAAGCATTGAGGGAGCGTGCAATTGGCATGCTGACAGCAGGAATGTCAACCAGATCTGTTGCTCGGGCATTGAATGTTCATTTCTCCACCATAAGCCGTCTCCAAAGGCGTTTCAGAGAATATGGCAGTACATCCAACCGGCCTCACAACCGCAGACCACGTGTAACCACACCAGCCCAGGACCTCCACATCCAGCAGGTTCACCTCCAAGATCGTCTGAGACCAGCTACTCAGACAGCTGCTGAAACAATTGGTTTGCATAACCAAAGAATTTCTGCACAAACTGTCAGAAACCGTCTCAGGGAAGCTCAACTGCATGCTCGTCGTCCTCATCGGGGTCTTAACCTGACTCCAGATCGTCGCCGTAACAGACTTGAGTGGGCAAATGCTCACATTCGATGGCGTCTGGCACGTTGGAGAGGTGTTCTCTTCACGGATGAATCTCGGTTTACATTGTTCAGGGCAGATGGCAGACAGCGTGTGTGGCGTCGTGTGGGTGAGCGCTTTGCTGATGTCAATGTTGTGGATCGAGTGGCCCATGGTGGTGGTGGGGTTATGGTATGGGCAGGCATCTGTTATGGACGAAGAACACAGGTGCATTTTATTGATGGCATTTTGAATGCACAGAGATACCGTGATGAGATCCTGAGGCCCATTGTTGTGCCATACATCCATGAACATCACCTCATGTTTCAGCAAGATAATGCACGGCCCCATGTTGCAAGGATCTGTACACAATTCTTGGAAGCTGAAAATGTCCCAGTTCTTGCATGGCCAGCATACTCACCGGACATGTCACCCATTGAGCATGTTTGGGATGTGCTTGACCGGCGTATACGACAGCGCGTACCAGTTCCCACTAATATCCAGCAACTTCGCACAGCCATTGAAGAGGAGTGGACCAACATTCCACAGGCCACAATTGACAATCTGATAAACTCTATGCGAAGAAGATGTGTTGCACTGCATGAGGCAAATGGTGGTCACACCAGATACTGACTGGTTCTGAGTCCCCAGACCCTCAATAAAGCAAAAACTGCACATTTCAGGGTGGCCTTTTATTGTGGACAGTCTAAGGTACACCTATGCACTAATCATGGTGTCTGATGAGCATCTTGATGTGGCACACCTGTGAGGTGGGATGGATTATCTCAGCAAAGCAAAAGTGCTCACTATCACACATTTAGACAGATTTATGAACAATGTTTGAGAGAAATGGTAATATTGTGTATCTGGAATGAATTTTAGATCTTTGAGTCCATCTCATGACAAATGGGAGCAAAAACAAAAGTGTTGCGTTTATATTTTTGTTGAGTATATGTAAGCAGCGGTTAAATCAGCACAGGGCTGTCAGCAACACTTCTCATCTAAACTCCATATGTGTAGCCGTTACACATGACCACAATTAGAGTCAATGTGTTTGTCTGGCCTTTTAAATAAACCTGAAAAAAAAGTTTATCCTCGCCCTTGCTCGTCATCTTGTTGTGGACACTATTGAGTTCTGTCAGCATGACGGCACACAGCTCCTCACACAACAGAAATGCAGATAGTTTCTCTCCACATTGAAACAAATGCACTAGACATGTCCTCTAATTCGCTTGACACAAGAGCCGGAGTGGACGGGGTGGAGCAAATGGAGCACAATATTTGGAGCCGTCAGTGCGTCCGTTCTTAGGGAATCAGGCCCTCAATATTTGTTGTTGAATAATCAATCAACCAACAAAAGTCTTGTAGCAGATCATGAGACACACCTGAACTTTAAAGCACGTCTGAGTCACTGCTGCTCTTCAAAAGACTTGTGCACATTAATGAAACCTTGTTGTCCTTCACTAAAGTGTCCTCCTGCTCCAAAGGGTTTATGATTCAATGTCTAACAGTCGTTTGAAACTAGCTTCAAACAACAGTGGAGCCGGGGCTTTTAGAAATCATTCACAATGATAAACACTGAGAGAGGAAAAGAAGTTAGCTAAAGCAGAGATGATTCATAACGTCTACAAAACCTCCCTCTTTTAATCAACTTTTATATGCACGGGGATGAGTCGACCGGCGGCCCCGTCCATGTGCTGTAAACACGATGTCAATACGACTCAGACGTGCTCACAGATGGCGGGACGCGTGCGTCACACTCATTGTAGACATGACTCAAAGAAATATTTACAAAAGGACTTCCTGGATTCCTGCTGTGTTTTTTATGTGTTAAATGTCACACATCCTTTAAGTGTTCACTTTGTTTGAAACAAATGACAAAGTGCCGCTTTACAGAATCATTATGCAGAAAATGTTAGACTTCTTACAAGTGACATTTAAAGACACCATGAAGTTTGTGACCAACGCCTACATCATGTCTGCTAAATCAACAGCTTCTTTTCGCCTCTTTTGCAGACTTCAAAGCACGTTCATTATTAATCAAGCGACGGCACCACAAAGGATCTGGAGCTTGTGTGTCTTTTACGCGCGCGTCGACAAGGTATGACTTTCCCTTCATTGCATATGCATGACGGAGGGTCCCTCAAGTGATGTGAGAAGACGGGTTAACAGAGGTTGATTACATATTCTTCTGTACTTACTCAGGTCAAGTTATATGGGAAGGATTTGTCGGATGATGTGAATTTTACAGATCAGATTTAGATGAGGAAGATTGCAGTGAGAAAAGAACGCTGGATTAAAGAAAGGCTTATAAACTGAAACTTGATTATAGGACACAAGAATCAATGCGTTTTATTTATGAGCACAATATCTGATTTATGTACACAAATAAAAAGTGGGTGGATGCTGATGCTGGAGTTTATCAGGGTGGAATTTGAACTTTCTTAGACACTCGTCTTCATGTGAGAAATGAGCTGAAACGTTCCTCATTTCCACTGTCCACAGACCTGTGTCTTGGGTATTTCTTTCAGGATTCAATGTTGGACTCTGTCTAGCAGTGCAAGGAGGATTTTGGGGGTTTCAAGGTGATCTTTTATTTATCAGAATAAATCCCTCTGGAATGACAAAGCTCAAGTCCAGTGTGTGTGAAACAATTGGACAAAATAAAAAGGATTAATAAATGGCACAGTGCCCTGCCTCTGAATAGGTCCCCAATACTGTAAGTCCCCTGTGTGGTACCAAGCAGAGGTAACTTATGAGCATGCAGCTGGTGTTTGTCTTCAAACGATTTCTGCAACACAACATATGGATGAATGTTTCCCAGAGATATACACACAGAACAGGGCTGGTGATTCTTTAAAAACGGCCTGATCTTTCACGTCCAAAATTAACGCACTTCAATTTGCAAGAGACCTACTGCATGTTTTATAGGCAGAAAATAATGAAAAATGTACAGTACAGTCAATAAGTTCAACTCCTGCTCCTTTCTGCATGAGTAGAAAACAAAAGCACCGCCTATATACCAATAATAATAAAAAAGTGAAGCCTGTGCAAAAGCTCCCTGGCTAACAGCTACGATGCATCCACCTGTCAGTCAACCCAGCCTCGCCTGTAACGATGCAAAGTTGTGTCTTAGCATACATTAGTAGAACAGCTGATAGTGAGGGGGATGAGTAATGACATAATTCACAACATGTATAGTTTTTATGAGTAGACAATCGAACCTGAGTCTTTTTTTCCTCTATACATATTTACCACCAAGCTCTCAGTGTGCTGTCGTTCCAACAGCTGTTCTGTCTCGTACAGGAGAATGAACACTCACACGTGCAAAAGGTTGATCTATAATCAGACATAACTGAGTGCCACTGAAAATCAGATCCACAGATGTTGATACAGCTTTAGCCGTGTCCATTCCAGCAGAGAAAATTAAATGTAAACACATTAACTACCAATATTTGGATCTGAAAAGAGAACGACAGCCAACACTCTGATTGGTTTTATTCATGTCTCCTCCAAAAAACACCCATGTATAAATCGAGATCCAACTTTGTGCTCATTTCCCACTTACTGCTCAGAGTGTGAGCTGCTTAACCAGTAAAATGAAACCCAAAATCACTTAACACCGAGATCCCTTTACCTGAAAAGTTATTTTCAGCCTATAACAAACAGTTTGAATTACATGCAGAACCTCTACTGCTAATCTGACTTTTTAATGCTTCAACTTTCATGCAGCCAATTGTTATGCATGTGTTTTTAATGCCTACAGATTGCCCAGTTTAAAGAGCCCCTTGTTTAAATAGCTCTAATTGAATCGGGAATACTTAAGTGCACTAATGCTGTTCCACTTATGTGAAGTCCCCATCTGAGGTCCAGTGGGAGAGGATTCATCAATACCTCTACATATTCTCCATAGATAAATGATGCTTCTTGCACCCTTGAGACTGTAGGAGCATCACGTAGATGACCACATAACGATTGCATTCAATAATTTCAACCCATCCATGCTTCTTTGCCTGGAAGGGATTAGTATTTTATGCTAATGACAATTAGCCGCGACTAATCAGTCTAGGCTTAGTCATGCGTGTAAACTTGCGATAGTTATTTCAGAGTGCTGTTTAACAAAAGCCCTGAGCGTTTCCATACACCTCTTCATTTGTTTGATGAGTCTGGACTGCCAAGGCTCTCAGGCTCTTATCCACATGCACCTTTGAATTTAATGGAAGTTCTTTCAGCAGTGTCTAATCTGAAGTGCTGACGCTTGTTATTCCCCCCATGGGGCAGCGACTAACCAGTCTGACATTCTGGTTCATTGGCTTATAACAAAGGAGTCATCTTTTTGTGTGTTAAGTTGAAACAGGAAGGTGAGCAAAAACTTCAGAGACAACTCCACAAATGGATCTTAAACTAAAGGAGGTAATCACCCTAAAAGACTCGCAAAAACAGCGCCAACTTGGGCTCAGCACCGAGAGTCCTTTGTCCGCTTAGTCTTGTGTTGCATTGTACAAAACAAAAGGGCTTTTCACCAATACTGATGCCAATGAGTGTTCTTGTCCCTCTCTCTGCATTAAGGTAAATGCCTCCCCATAAACCAGAGCAGAATTTATGTTTCTCCCCCAAGGTGTTCCCAAGCCTCCAGTTTACGACTGAAGTGAATGTGCAGCGGTCGATTGAATTTATTGTTCCGCTTAGGATGTCAGCTGTTGATTGTCATATTGCTGTGCTTCAGCACCACAAACGCCAAGTCCTCGATATGTGCTGGAAGTGACCCGTCATTCAAAGTGACAGTTAAAGCAAGGACAAAGTTAGCACTTAAAAAACTGTACTACTTAAACAAATCAAACTCAAGTGGCCATTCTGAGCAGAACAGGACTGCTGTCTTTTTTTTAAACTCTCTTCACTAACCATCTGTCAGCATTAAAATCTATGAAAGACAATCCAGGTTGGCACAGTTGTTGTAGTCTGCACCTGGTTATTCAAGGTCAGGAGTCCTCGTGTAGTAACAAGACTGTACGCGTCACATCCCTGCAAAATTGTCTTTAAATATTGTGAATGAATAAGGCACTGACTTCACATTTGACATGCCTCATCATCCACAGTCACCCGACAACACCACCTTCTTATTAGCGGTCTATTTAAGCTGCAATATTTCGGCTCGCTCCCTCGGCTCCTTCACTGCCTGCTCTGACCTGCAGCAGCACTGCACTCGTCCTCAGCAACACTACCACACCCAGCATCCACCTGTAGGCTCCCACTGGAGGGTTTAAGATGTCCTCCCATCACTCCTCAGATTCCTGAAGGTAAATTATAACTGCGAGGAGTGATTATAGTATAGACGCCAAACACAAACTACGTACTGCTGCCATAAATATATAAAAACAACAGTCGTTTGACTGAATCAAACTTTTGTGTATAGGACAGAAAGTCAGTTTTATTGACTTCACTGTCACTTGCAGTATTTCCCCCTCTGCTGACAAAATGCCCGAGTCTGAAGTAAAAAAAGAAAATATTTACTTTGACTTTATATCAAATGATTATCATGTTTAAGTGAAATAAAATACTTTATAGTTTACTCTAGGTAGTTGCATTATGGGAAATGTAGGGAATCACTAATGAGGCTTTCACACTTGCAGAAGTGTCCTATAAAACTCTGGATATTTCCAGGAGGAGCTGTATGTGTGAAGACACATTTTTCGCTCGGGCTTCACCTGGAGTTTTCTCCTGCTACGCCCCCAGTACCACTGAGTCCAAGTGGGCTCATGTGAGAACACCGCAGGCTATTCAGCTTGAGCCAATAGCAGGAGGGAGTGATGCTTCTATCCATCTCTGTGGCTGCTGCACGACCACTACCATCTCCAAGCATGTAATTACTCAGCTGCATTACGTTTTCTGTTCATCAGAATGTTTTTCTCCGTCCTGTGAAAACGGCTTACGAGTTTTTCTAGTGGGAGAAAAACACTACGCAACACACATACTCATTAGTATAAATTAACATCCAACATTTTCTATGAAGACAGAGCGCAATCAAACTGTATCTTATACATGTTTTCTTCCTGGTTTTTGTTTACGTCGAGGGAGGACAGCAGATCTGATTTGTGTATTTCAGATACCAGCTGTGAAAATAATTGGTCGGAGAGAGCCTCCCTGTCAGCGGAGATGGAGAAGACAGACAACGTATTAAAGATAGATGAGCGATAATTGTGTTGTAGAGCTTGACAAGACTACCTGGGGTTTCCTATTGTGTTGTCCCTCACCACCTACTGTGTTCTTAAGCATGCTTCAAAGCCCGGCCAGCATCTTCCTGGTACGATGTGGGTAATTTAATTAAGATGTGTATTATTTATTTCACTGATATATTCCATGGGGTGTGTTTGTAATTTTGAACCATAGGCATTAATAATTATGATTTTGATTTTACTTATTTGATTTGAGCTCTTCTTGTGCTGCAATGAATCTGCAGTAAAAAAAAAAAATATATGAAAGTGACATTTAGTCTTGTGCAGCTTTGATCCAGCTTTTTATGACTTGAGCCCAACAGTCCATTTGGGATCAATCCAGAGGAAAAAGTGATAAGATGTTTTTGCAATGCAGCAAGTTCTGAGGACTACTTTTTGAAGTGGAAGCTATTTAGCCTTTCCAGGAAGATGGACTGCCATAAATATAAGTGCATGCCATCCTACCTTCAACCTTTTTACATTTTATGTCATAAAAAAAAAAAATCTCACAGCTTTCCAAAGAACTTTAATGTGAGAGAGTACAGGGTACATCTCTGCTGCTTTCTCGGGAACGCTGCTGGTAACCATTTTCAAATTAAAAAAGTGAGAAAAAGTGCAAAGGGGCAAAAAATGTGCCAATTTAAATATTTCCATTCCCGACCATCCCATATGTCATCAGTGGCATTTGGTTAATTTGATCCACCTGCATTGTATAGGTTTGCTTTGTGTGTGTGTTTATATATATATATATATACATATATATATATATATAATTTGTCTCTACTCTTTTTGATTGTGAGCCAAAAGCTTGAGAATTGCTCCACTTCTACTCCAATCCATTAAACTGAATATATTCACTCTTTCTTTTCAGACACAGCTACACAATGAACTGTGATGCTAAAATAAACGCCTTGCTGTGAACAGTCCATCACATTGGATGTGATGTGATAAGGTCCACTGACAGAAAGGTTTGAAATGACACCCACACAGGTCACAGAAATCACTCGTAATTAAGAAGGTAACGATGGAGACTTAAGAGGTGAGAGAGGTAATGATACCTTTAAGTCAACTGTTAAAATCTCAGCAGGTCAGAATCAATGTTGTGACCACCCTGATTACAATGAGCACAGGAGCTGACTGTAGCTCGGGTCTCATTACCACAGAGGTCAGTGGACTCTGATGGAGGTTGTGTGGAAAGGTCAGTAACAGCCCAACAGCAAGACAAGCTTCTGTGGAGCCAACTGACGAGTAAAATGTCTTTTATTAAATTGATTGTGTTACTTCTCAGATGAACATTTAAACTGAGAATTGTTTCATTGTTTGAATCTTCGCATGCAGAATACGTCTAAATGTCCTGAGAAGATCTGGTGTAACTGTAATATCTGCAAAACCAACTCTCACAAAATGACGTCAAATACAAAGACAGACACAGTAACCTACTTTGTTCTATTTCTTATGATCTTGTTCTCTCTTAAACCCAGGAGTCCAGCTCCTTGTGAAACAGTCCAAAGTCTGCGAAGGCTCGATTATCTGATGGTTCCAAAGATGATCTTGCCAGATTCCCGTGTGTGAAGAGCGATTTTACCCTCCCTGATCTGCTCGGGAGACGACGTGCGAGATAACACGGTGTGATAGCTGAGACTCTGGTTGTTGGTGAATGAATAAGTCTCGTTGCACACGACAATCTCCAAGAACTGCTCTGTTAAATCCTTCATTATGTGTGGGGTCTCTCGCATTCTCAAAATCCTTTCAAGATTTTAGAAATCTCTTAGTGTGTGCCAGGCCTTAGAGGGGGCGGAGCTAAACCGTGGTGGAGACAGAAAGCTGTGCACATGGACGATTCAATCCACCATGAAAAGCTTTACATAAACAACAACATCGCTCTAGATTTGTTTCACCAGTTTCACTCACCTGGTTCCAAAATTATTTTTCAGGCAGAAAAAAGCCTCATGTAGGAAGCTTGCTTAGCCTCCAACTGAACTCCAAACTCACCAGAACCTCAACTGCTTGTTATTTTCTGTCCCTCTGTGCCCCTCTCATCTGTGTTTGTTTATGAAAGACATTTTTTTTAAATCCTGAGCATGAGCCTGGTTATTTATCTCAAGTTAAAACATGTTCTGCTCCTAACTGCTGCATCCGCAGGAACTCACTCGTCTTTTCTTTGACTTTGTTTGGGTCTTAAATCAGCCTCAAAGCAAAAGACCCCAAGAAGCAAATAAATCATGCAACATCTCCTCCAGCACTCTCTCGGTCCTCCCCGTATTGGACATGCTTACAAACTAGCGAGTAGCTTGCTCATTAGCAAACATCCTGGACATTCTCCAATAATTTGTGCGACATTGTCCTTGTCGTTTGCATCTGACGCTGGAGTCAATACAGGCCAGTTTAATGATGACCTTGTCCTCCATGTCCTAACATCTTCTGGCCAACTGTTCTGTTGCTCTTATGTTGTTGTTGATGAAAATACTTTAATTACTACAAATACTTTTATGTCTCTAAAAGTTTCTGACCCGGTTTTTCGAGTTGGACAACTGATTTTGAAGTTGGGCAGAATTTCGGCTCCATCGTGTGTCGTTTGCTGTGCAGAGTTCAGGGAGGCAGATCGTGCCGCTTCCGACCAGATGAGATGAATTTGTAGCACACGCTCATAAAGTGAGAGCAGAGCAATGAACCGATTCACAGTTTGCAATGTTTTTTTCCCCCCTCTGCTTGCGTCTATGCTAAATGGCAGATGTCTGAAAAATCCCCATGGCAACAATAGGCACGCCTATTGATGCGTCTTCTCTCATGTTCGTTGGTCTCTTGTTAACGCGAGCCTCTTTGTAAGCTCACAGGGTGCAGCACTCCTCACACACCTTCTCTGTGCTGAGTGGGAAGGAATTGTTTCAAACCTCCAATTTGCCTTTTAGATGTCTTTAAATCATTTCTGTCATGGGCTTTATCCCATATTCCCAGACCTATTCCCCCTTTGAGCTTCACTCATTATCACCAGCACAATTGTCTCAGAGTGCTGACTGGTTCTCCCCCTGACCTTCAATTTCCCATTTCCAGACACGTGACTATCAAAGACAGAATAAAACCTCATCTTCTAGGACAAAACTTGTAATTTTCACTTCAGACTTCACTGGTTTCATTCAGCACCGTCTCCTACCTATTCAAGAGTCACTATTCTTTGGCTTCATAAGCTTTGCAACTCATTTTCACTGCTTTGATTGTTCATCATCTGCAGACACGTTAATCAGGCTTCTCTCCAGGAACTTGTTCTGATCACCAGCTCACCACACACTCCCTTCTGATAAGTTCATTAAAAGTGGCCTAACGGGTTCTTCAGTGATAATCAATGCATCAATAAATTGTTGAGTCATGTCTTATTGTGTCACAAGTCTGCCTAACTGTCGTTTCTTCATTTTCCGTCCCCGTCTTTTCTGTTTGTCCTTCTGTCTCCCTTTAGGCTCTGCTTTTGTGCACTGACTGCCAGATGACATCTTAACAATCTGCCGTTGTAATTTATGAATCAATCATTTTAATTGTTGAGCCATTTCCCGGGACATTTGATGGTTATCAATGTGCCAGTGCACAACTGTTATTTATGGATTGAAGCTCAGAGATAAATCCCACACAGCTTCCTTTAGCAGTCAGCACAAGGTTGTAGCAATCATTACCACATAGACAAAATAAATAAATAAGCAGTGTGCAGGTGGATGTAAACATTACTATTGGATTATGGTGAATATTTAATGGACTTGAGCTTGTTATAGTGCGTTTCTAGTCTTCAGACTACTCAGACTTTTACATTGCAGGTCACAGGCTGCTTTGTAAAGTGACCATCAGAAGTACCTAATCACATTCACACATCACTGCCGAATCAGCAGGAGCAAATTGGGAAAAGGGTCTAGTCCAAGGACACATCGAGCGTGTGGCTGCAGGAGCTGGGGATTGAATCCCTGACCTTCCTTATTGGGAGACCACTGACTCTACCACTGAGCCACAGCCGGCCCTCGAAGATCATCTCTAACATCAGCCATAACTAACTGTCACTGAATAATAAATTTAACCTTTAAAAAGGAGTTATTACAGGAATTATCTTAAACAATATTTTGAACTACTTTCTCTTGGAGGACATGCACATGGGGTCTGGACCCCAAGGTTGGGAAAGAGCGCAGTAAAATGTGTACCAAATATCACAAGTACTAGATGGGACAAATTGTAACTCACACTTTTGTCAGTTTTAAATAAATGAGCGCATTAAACAAAAATATCAAACAGCATCTGAAAAGTTGAGTTCTGGGTGATGGGACAAAAATCCTCCAAAGACAGAGGAAGACTTAAAAGTCTGCACACCAGAAGCTGCTCCAATTAAATCAGAGAATCCTACAAAATGGCATCCAGGACCTTTGGAGGATTTTGTTTTTCCTGTTAAACTGAACCTGTACTGAACAGTGACCCCATGAAACCTAGATAAGAACCAAACTGGCCCTCTGTAAACCCTTATAGTCACTGCATAATGGTGATTATTACTATTATTACTATAATGCATTTGTCTAAACAGCCCGCATACAATTGAGATTTTCCTAAGTGGTCATGAAAAGAAGCCACAGAAACATGTTCTATGTCTCAATTCATCAGTCTGGTGATCACAATAAAACCTTTGTATCCCTCAAGGACAAACGGCCACAAAGATCATCCCTGTTCCAAGAGCATTTCTCTAAAGGCCAGCTCAGTTATTTGAGCCCCAGTAAGCGCTGCACACTTCTTTCCTCAGACTGCAGCACAAAGACGTGTGATTAAAATGTTCATTCTGCTCCTCTAATGAACATGAAATTAGCAAAACACTTGTGCTTCAAATGTGCTTTAGAATTGTTTCTGTATCTGCTTGCTTTTTCGATAATTATGTGTTTGCTTAGAGTTCAATTTTACATTGTTTTTTGCTAAGAGGGGATTTATTGGGCAACTCTGAGCAACTTTATTAAACTCAGCAATCTTCCCATTGTTCTGCTCAGTTCTGTAATATCTCCATTAATTCAAACTGAGACAAGAGAGCGTAATTATTCTATAGAGCGGAGAAAGAGCGGCAGGGGAAAGAGTGTAGAGGTATTTGAAGTTATTTTTTAGATGTCCTCCTGTGCAGTAAGTAAAAGAGAAAGTCCAGCAAGTAAGGCTCAAAAGAACCAGCAGAGTATTACTATTCAAAAATCTAATTCAGCATCCATGACCTATCTGTAATTCATGAAACGTTACAGAAATTACAGCCCGTCATGATTGACATCGAACAGCTGCTCCCTGTTAATATGAAACCACGATCTGCCAACTTTAATTATTGGTCTTAATGTTAAAAGTAACTCCCGTTAAGTGCCTCCCTCCCTGTTCATTAAATGACAAGATCTGAGGGAGGAAATTAATTAATTTATGCACTAAATGTTAAAGCATCTACAAACTGAAACTGCTAAGACTGACGTCAGAAACTCAATAACTTAAAGGAGGAAACCCCAATTCACTCGTGTTCACACGAAGGAGTCAAGCACAAGCAGAAGACTAAATTGTCCTTTGCTCAAAGCTGCGATCACCAGTGGTCTGTATTGTGGTGTCAGCAAGCTAATGTTAGCACACATAAGTTAGCTCGTAGCTTCACATTGCATGTAAATTGACGCAGAACGGCTGGGAACTAAATACTCTTACATGACATGTAAATAAGCAGTGCGTAGGCTATGTCATCTTTTCTGTCTAGTCCTTGAAAGAAAACAACTTTTACACAGAGGAGCCAGCCGGCCCTCCTGTCCATGTACACATGATGTAAACACAGCTCCAGCAACAACACAGCCAGCGGGACTCACACTTCTCTCACATTGTAGAGTGTCATGACTCAGAGAGACATTAACAGAGGAGAAGAGGCTTGATTTCTGCTGTGTAAAATGCCCACATTCTTTCTTTAAAGTCAGTAAATTATTGAAGATCAAGTTTGCGATTCCAATTGTTTAAAACTAAAAGTACATATTTGAGGATATAAAAGTTTCTTCAGATTAACTCATATTCTCAGATACACTTGGATTAGTCATGAAAAGCTTTTTTTCTTTTACATTTAAAGGGATTTCCTGTAAGGGTTCTTTTCTGTTGTGTTTCTGAAGTTGTTTCTTGAGAAGTTTAAAGCTTTTCTTGGTTCCCTTGAACCCAGGAAACTTCACTGGCTTACAGAGGAGGAGCTGATTGAATAAAAAGCTTACAAAACGCTTTATAAATGCTCTCGCCTTGTCATAGATCACAGATGAGGGATTCGCTAACATCCTGTAAACCCACGTCACTACTGAAAGATTGTCAATTCTGTGTTCAAAGGAAATCTTCTGGAGGCGAGTCAAGGACTATTTATCTATCAGGGTCTGCAGTCTTTTTTCCATTTCCGCCTCCCACCTTCCTCTTCTGTGCAACCCTCCTTTTGTATTGATCCCACAGAAGCGGCCATAGTGTCATGAATACCATTAAATACACTAAAAGCATCTAAAGATCAAGAAAATACACAAGTGTGCAAGAGACATGTAGGGACACATTCACTTGTGTCTATTCTTTATCTTTCATAGCAGTAATACATAGGCTACTGAGTCAACATGAGCACTGAACACATGGAAATCTTAAGTTTGGTATAGTAGGGCTACAGGCCTCGCTAAGGCTCTGCAGTAATTCAAAAACTATTTTTTTCCCCATTTCTCCATCATAAGCATTGTTTTTCGTTCTTTTGTTCTGCAGCCTAAACTTACTTCTGTGAGTAGTGTTTTTAGACTGATCAGGTATGTGACAGCTCAGGTGTACAGCAGGGAAAAGGAGCCAAGCAATTGTGGTGCAGGTACATTTGAAAGAGCATAGACTTACATTTCCCAACATGGAGGCAGTCCAAAGTGGCAAAATAAAGTTGAAGAAAGTGTGACAGGCCGGTCACAGATTGATAGTGTCCTCAAACTCACAGTAAACAGTCAGGAGAGGGAGGAGCCTGATATTTAATCTGTGGAGTTGATTGAGGGAATAAGTCACAGGTGTGCTGGGCGGAGCTTCATCAAGTAATTGCTAAATGGTTGGAGAGTATGGCGCCATCTGGTGGACAGGGGTGGTATTACACCAGAGCTAGAATAATAAATTGATAGGCCTGAAAAAGAGTGAAGAGTAGATTTGTTTTTGTTTTACATCTCGTGTAGATGAAGTTTGGTTTGAAACAGGCTATGTAAATTGAGCAATTGATTCCTCCTTTAAATCAATGCTAAATTAAAAAAGAGGAAATTTAAGAATTGTAACAGGTGGTCCATTTTTGTTTTACTTTCTTTGTCGACCATTTCTGAATTGGAAACCATTCAAATCACTGTCATTATATAAAGGACTGGTTACTGCACACAGTACTCCAACTAGTCACCAAGATGTCACACAAACAGACTTAGAGTCTTAATGTCTAATAACTAGTCTCTCAGGCTGACTTCTTTAAAGACATTAATACAATTACAATGTCCTAGTGTCCATCTGATGAATGGATGGATGGATGAGTGGACTTCCTGCCTGCAGGAGCCCGGAGGGAATCATGATCAATCCAATTCAGAAATTGTCTGATGATAAATGATAAGCTTCGTGCACTCCATGGGATTAGTGGGGTGACTTATACTCTTCAGGAGGATCCAATAAATAAATGTGTCTGAGAAGGTTTCCTTATAATGCTGACCCTGAATTTGAACATAGCAAACCTCAGTTTTTCATTTCATGTCATCTTTTCCTCACATAGATTACGATTGTTTTTAGATCCATGCTTTCATGCTTGTACATATTTTCATCCTTCTTTCAACATTACGTCTTTTTAATCTTGTCGTTAACATTAGATTCATTAGATGTTTGGTTTCTTTTTTTTAAACACAGATTCAGGATTTATTGAGCATTACCAACAGGTACAAACAGGACATGATTATTAAAATGACTTGGTAAAGAATTAGTTCATATGGGTCAAGTCCATTTTTCTAGTCTTCTGTCAACTCAAAGCACTTTAAAACACATTCACACACTGATCTCAGAGGCTTCTATGTAAAGCGTCTATTAGAATATCTACTAATCTCATTCATACACGCTGCTGCTGAAGCAGCAGGAGCAACCTGGGGTTTAAATGCCTTGCCCGAGGACACATCGGACACATAGCTGAAGAAGCTGTTCTGAGATCTTCATGTTGAGAGACGAACGACTCTACCAGCTGAGCCACAGCTGCCCAAGGGGACAACAAATAACAACGTATTGAATTAAATATATTATAATGCTGAATTAAAGTTGATGACAAAGATTATAAATTCAATGAGTACAAACAAAAACAAAATCAGTCTTCACTGAGGTATACTGAGAAGCACGGTCCAAACTCTGATGACCATATCTGAAGGGGGGGGAGGTAGCTGCATCCCCAGGCTGTTTGTGTTTAATTCAATTAACTAAAATGAAGGACATCTCTTATCCAAACCTCCTGGGAGGAGAAGAAGAGGATTTTGAACAAAGTAATATCAGACGTCTAGCCAATAGGGTCAAGTAAGGCCACCATGAGGATCGCTTTAATTTTAGTTTGGCTCAGGGACCCCACCTCCAGTATTCATTCAAAGAGTGCTGTGGATGTAGAGAGATAAAATCTGTATCTTAATCTTCAGGTCTCTGGAAATTTTAATTGTGAAAAAAGGATGACAACAATTTCAAAGAAGAAGAGGTCAAAATGCTCCAGCAACGCTTAAAGTATGACCATCAACTTTATTAACACATTAGATCGATGTGTTTCAGCTTGTGGCCTTCATCAGATTCACAAGTATTTATTATAAGTGCTGCTGGAGCTTTTTGACCTCTACAATATCAAAGAGGACAGACTAGCCCGGCATCCACAAAGAAACTTTTATGACAACAAAAAAAGGGGAAGAAATAAAAGCTAGCTCTGAGTCTGATTTACATCATTGGCTCTACATTCAACGATGGGACGGACAGTTTAGTTTAAAGTCCTCCTGATGTGTTCCAAGCACACACAGTTTGCCATTTCAAATGTTTTAGTGTTAAACGCGTCTGACAAACACATACAATTAATCTTAATTGTGATATATGTTCCCTAATGTTATTTACACAGCTATTTATCCCCAACTCTGTCATTATTGTGGGCCTGTCTCTGTGTGTTTGTGTGTGATCGTGTTTGTGTTACAGAGAAAGTAAGGTCACCTGTGTCTGCCCTTGGTGGCCATCGATAGCATTTTGCCGATGTTACCTAACAATATATATAACTAAAATGTTTACATGAAGACCACAAGAGCAGACCTGTACACAGAGTCATTTCATCCTCTTAGACAGTAACTCAAAGCAAACGACGGCTTTACATTTGATCTTGTCTCCTTTGAAGAAACAGCACGAAGGTACACTCAGAGGAAAATCAACTCAGAGGGCATCAGAGTCATTTGTTCTGCTAAAGAGATGAAAAGAAACTGCAAATGTGCTCAGTGAGCTGCATTTGTATTGCATTCCTGTCAGTGCACTCAGTGGTGAAACATGTTAGCACACATACCATTACCAAATGCATACTGTCCATCTGTTTTTGGGCCTCTCCTCTGACAGCTCCCTCGTAACAGTCAGATCGGTAATGGCTTCATTGATTGTTGGGGTCTTATCATTCATCACCCAAAGAGTCAATGTACAGCCTCTATCTAATGATGCTGTTTAAACACAAATCGCTCATCTTTGAATACACATCACCTGCAGAAAGCCCCCAAATAACTCATGATAATGCAGAAAAATGACGCCACAGAGGACACCACTACATACAGCTAATTAACGTGAGCGTCATGTTAACATTTCCACACGCTAAATGTGATTCCAGGCAAAAGTGTGGGTCTTGAACTTTAATTTATCAATCTGGCTTTATCATAATTGCATGGGCGTTGTCGCCGCAGCATGGATTCAATTCTCTGCAGGTTGTTTGTCTTGTGGTCTGAGCTTTAGGTGGTCAAGACGTTTGCTATTCCCCAGGTGCCACGGAGAGTAAATAAGCTCTATGTGCTGTGTGGCCATCATCTGACTTTTATTAATGAGCCAATCAATTTCTATTTGTATCACCCTTTCAACTGAAATCCAGGCGTCACAACACTTAACAAATTGGCTGACCTCAGGTTGAGCATGTGCTGTGAAAACGCTCCCTTACTATTTCATTGACATTAGGCTGAGGTGGTAGGTTGTTAAATAAAATGTGTCAGGATATAGCAATGAATAAATCTGCTTCTTGCTGATGTGAACATAGTTAATAGCTCAATTTATGCTATACAGCCAAATGTGCATGGGCAGGCCATTTGTTTGTCGCTCTGCTGTGAGTTTTTTAAAGATTATAGTTTGTGGTCGGCTAAAATCTTAACATTATAGCTTAATTTAAAAGAGGTGTCCTTTGAGCTTTTTAGGGGAGGAATTTGCACGAGAGGAAATTATCTTTCAAATCTTCCAATTTGAATACAAGTTCATTCTACGTCCAACACCAAAGCCCTTTCTGAAAAGCTCCAGTTCAGTGGACTTAAGACTGTAGGTCATCCAGTGGGCTTCTTTTGGGTCCATCTCAGTAAACTTAACATTTCAGCATGGATACTAACTTCTGGGTTTTGTGCAGTATGGTTTGGACGCATCCTTTCAGGAAATTAAATGTAGTAACACGCCCTTTAAAATGTCAAGTTGTTAAATTGTTCCCATGCAATGGGATCTTTTGTCATCATGCAGATCACATCTGAATGGCAGCATCAATAACATGAGGCGGGCTTGTGATGCCACTTTCATACTGAAAGCATCAGACGAAGTAGGAGCAAATATCGACCTACAGAACAGTCGCTCCTCACAGGATACAACACAGATCGTAGAGAGCACTTTGCTATTTGGAAGCATCCCTTGATCTTCAGGTTAAAGAGACACAGTGAGCTTGTTCTCTCTCCTTGATCCTCTTGAGGCCCAATCCAAAAAAAATCCCTGCAGCCATTAAAAATATCTTTTATAGAGATAGATAGATAGATAGATAGATAGATAGATAGATAGATAGATAGATAGATAGATAGATAGATAGATAGATAGATAGATAGATAGATAGATAGATAGATAGATAGATAGATAGATAGATAGATAGATAGCTCTAGGTTGCCATCTAGTGCCTCGGGGTCATTATTACACCACTCAGCTGATGAGCCAAAACCAAACATCTTAACGTTTCTTGTAAAAATGAGACACCAGCGGGATGTTGCTTTTTAGTGATGTACAAAGTTTTATTACTGAAGAAGAAGAAGAAGAAGAAGGTGCAGTTACATGATGGTGTTGAACTAAGAGCTACTGTGTCATGTAAAACCCAACGCGTCCGTTTTATTTGGCTTGTGGAAAAACATGCCAACAGGTTTTGTTCTTCTTTCATGGAAAATATGAGTGATGGATCTCGTGTGAACAGTCTACTGATTGATGTTTATTGTGGGCGATAAAGTTCAACTGTTGGAGTTGTTTTGACTCAGGGTTAGTTTTTAATAAGAACTGTTCATGCTTCAAATGCCCCTATAGATCCCATGCTTTTAGTATTATCAGTGGCCTGAATGTGTAACCTCTAACATCTGCTCCGAGGCCACAGAATCTCCTATATACGACTTGGAAATGTACTTGCACTTCTCTTTTGTGATATATCTAATGACTGATTTGATTACTGAAAAAACGATGGATTCGGGTGTGAAGAAGGCCATTTTCATGTTTCTGAAAAGTGGTTCTTGATTGCCTTGCTTGCTTTTATTGCATTTCCGCATTTAGTGCAGGACTGACAAAGCAGCAGAGATTCTAAATGACTATGCATTGCAGGCCGAATACCTTGTTTCTGATTATTAATTTTTTTTACGATTTGCTCAATAAAACCTGAACATTTCCTGTTTTTTTGATCTCACAAGAATGAGCGTGTCTCCATTGCAGCTCATATTGTTTCCATACCAATCATTTGCTTCTGTAATAAAGTCAACATAAGTTATGGACAGAAAGTAAAGCTACTGAAATGAGCAGGCTCCGGCTGCATATACATGGTCAGATTTCAAGCAAAGCCGTTGAAAGAGATTTAACGTATTGCAGCTTGAAAACATTCATGCACACATCATTTTCATGTTTTATTCAACGCCCTGTCCGTCTGTAGAGAAAGAAAACACTGTTTGTCTGGTTTTGTTGTCTGAATCACACACAGCCCTTAAATCAACTGTTTAACATGCCATGCAGCAGGTTCACTGCTTCGTTAACTTTGAGGGGACTTTTTCCTGTCGTATTCAGAAAAACAAAAGGCGGGTTTCTTATTGCTGGAAGGCAAGCGTGACTTTTTTTCATTCTGCAAGAATCTAATTGATTATCAAAGCTACTGTTTTGGCATCATAACACCCCAAGTCATTCAAAGGTAAAGAAGTTAACAAGACACTATGCTCACCACGTTAGAGGACTTTAACAGTTTTGCATGGCTAATAGCTTTTTTTTCTCATTTAAAGTGGTCAGTGTTTAACAGAAGAAGTGTTGAAATGCACTCAGGTGATTTTCTCAAATACAAAGCATATAAGTAAAATGCTAATTTAAAGTGTCATAAATCCTTTTCTTACACTCTTATGTTCCTTTCTTCACTACTAAATGCAAAAACATTTTTTTTACTCAGTAATAAAAAAAAGCTCCTAAAAGCCATTTGCTATAAAATCAAAACATTGATGGATACAGTGCAACTAAATAGAAAGCGTCTCCTGTAAAGTGTCACATCACAAACAATAAAAGGTGACAAAGGACAACCCCTTTTTTTTTGAGGACGTATTTGTACCATCTTCAGTTATAAACAGCTAATCATGACCATTCTCCTTCATTGGTCTGGTTTAGCGTCGTCAGCAGTCAGTTGGCTATGAGGTCTTCTTTCCAGACCTGAAGCAATCGTCTCTTTCAGCACGAGGCACTCACCCCAAGGCAGAGCAGTCGTCCTAGACCTACTTCAGCCCCGGCCACGCCCTTTCTCCGCCTGACACCTCCCCGGTGAAGGACAGAGGGGACGGAGCGTACAGGTCAGAGTCTGTGTCTGATTCTCCCTCAGCTATGAAGGGTCTGACCCTGGCACAGAGTGCAGGTCCTGCTGCGGCCTCAGTCCCTGCTGCAGCTCCTCCTCCTCCTGACCCTGCAAAGAAAGAGGGCCCAAAGAAGTCCTCCTTTGCCTGTGAGATGCTGAAGCCGCTGAAGGAGCGCTCCAGCTCCTCGTGGTCCACAGACGGGATGGATAGAGATGTATCGCTCTCCACAGCGGTGGCATCCTGCTGACACCTCTGCCCCCTTCTGTGGCGCCTCCTGCTCTGGGAGCTCTCTCTGCCACTGCCGCCCTGACCAGAGGAGGAACGATCATGAGCAGGCGGAGGCGGTAGGCGGAACAGGGTGGGCAAATGATCGCTGCCGCCACCGACTGGTGAAGGGGTGTTGGCCACGCTGCTATTCCAGGCAGGCTGGCTAAGGGGGTGCTGCAGCTGGTGCTGCCAGGAGGTAGAGGGCCGACTGTGGCTGCCAGAAGGAGTGCCCACCGATATCACCACAGACCGACCCAGCAGAGGATCTCTCTTTTCCAAAGACCCATCAGAGCATAGGACATCTGCAGGTGAGCATGTCTTCACCTCCTTTTCTTCCTTCACCTCCTCTTTATCCTCCTTCTCTAGCTTGCTCTCCTCCGGGCTGTGGTAAGGCGGAGCTGGATACGGCTCTTTGGAGTTGAAAAAGGCCTCTGTTTCTGAGCGAGGGATGCCCATGCGCTGCACATACACGTTAACCAGAAAGTCAAGTTTCCTGTCCATACAGAGCACCTGCAGGGAGGAAGCTAGAATTACTGTCAGGACAAGGAGCAGTTCACTTCAACCACAGTGTTAACTTTGGCTAGAATGGAGGATACAATCTGTGTCTGTCTCTGCAGAGCGTGTGGATGTTCATTTTGCAATTGGTTCTCCCAGACAGAAAAAATAAAGTTAACCTGATGTAATAAAATTCCAGGAATTCATGAGATATCAAAAACACAAGAATGGGACGTACAGTACAGGAGCTGAATCTTTGACCACCAAGTTTTAATGTAATGATCTTAAAGTCAAAGTATAGACTCAAATTGTTCAAATATGTAGTCTCATCTGTGGCTCCTGGAATGAAGTACACAAGATCTGTACAGGAATAAGAAGAAAGAAATTGTGATGTCACTGTGAAGTTGTTTTTTAAGTTTAAAAAAAGAACTCCCCACTTTGTATCCACTGAGATATTTGTGTAAACGGTGTTAAAAGCAAGTTAACTTGTCGACGATTCAGGTGATCTTGATCTTTCAAAAAGGACAAAATCTTCAGAAATCAGTCAAACTGGACGCTTGTGAAGGATTTGAAGATATTCACGCCTCAGTAATATAATTGATAAAGCATCAGTCACCCGATTTGTAGAACTTGTGTCTTAAACAAACATCCTTACCTGCTTTTCGACTTTGCCCAGACGTCCCATCATGCTCGGGTCCTCCACTGCGTCTCCTTCAGGTTTAGGACCTTTACCAACTATCTGGTCAACTCTAGTATTTGAGGAAATTAATATCTGGAATTAAAACACATTCTAGGATTTTGTTGAAATGTAGAAAAGTCCATGATGCCGTAAAGTGAATTACTGGAAATGTGGTTGAAGATGACACGACAGTCTCTGAATATGTTTTGAATGAATGATGGTGTAACACTCGAGCATTGCTACAGGAAGTATCGAGTGAGAGATGTGAATGCATGCTTCATGAAGTCAGGCAGCTTTAACCGAACAACAGAGAGCACAGAAACAATGCAAGACTTGCATGCTTTAGTTGTGCTTCATGCTTCATTTCCATTGCATCCTACGGGGGGAACTCTCCCGCTGTCTCTCCAGTATGAGAGCAAGCAAATATGACTGTTTAACCCCTGTTGAGTCAGACCCAATGACAAGGCTCATTATAACGGCATGAATGATGTCTCACTGTTCTTGTCTTGACTCTGTTTGTCACAGAGTTACTGCACAACAACCTTCAAACTGTTATTATGACATCACAGAGGAAACAAGTGAGTATCATGCTAATAATTTCTCCACAATACTTTTAGCAAAGGTGCAGTCGTCCACCACAGTGTAGACTGTGCATACATAGAACTGGTAATCGATTAGTTATTATCTGTAAAATAACAGAAGAAAATCTAAAGACTGCTTCTGAGTGCCCTTTCAAGACAGTTTTAAAAGACGTAACCTGGCTGCAGGCACAAAACACAAACTATATCTTTGATGCACCGTTGGATGCATTTTTTGTTTACATTAAAAAACAAACAAACGCTTAATTAGCACACATTGTTAATTAAAATGAATGAAATCTAAATTGGAGTGAGTGATATTTTTTGCCCTATTATTAGTTTTATAGTTTCCTGATTTTCACCCAAAAAATATATACAGGATACTTTTTTTGCAGGTCCTCCACCTTGTGGTTAGGACATGGTACTGCAACATGCAGGGTTTGAAAGTTTCCAAATGTCTACAGGGGACGCCATGCATCAAAGAGTGATGATGACATTGTATCGCTGTGTTGAATCATGTTTAATGAGGCAGGTAGAGAGGCTTGAGCTCAAAAGGGGTTCCTTCAATCCAAATAAAAAGGTAGCATGTAACGTCTATAATATTTCTACTGTGTTATAAAGAGCATAATGCTGGTCAAAGAGAGGATCTAGAGGTGCAGTCTATAAACCTAACCTAGGACCTTCAGTGGACTTCTTATGGCGAGGTGTTGATGGGGGAGGGGGCCCCACAATCATATCTATCCTGGCAAGGCACACAGAGACGATATGAGTGCAATGCAAAATGAAGCAACGAGGGAAGAACATCAGCTATGGACATCAAGTTTCAATATATTCCACACACACACACACACAAGACATACGGAGCGTCTGACTTGCTTCATGGATGAAAAGTGCACTATTCCTCTGTTGGAATATATTTAATCTGCATGTTAGACCTTGAGGGGAGTCAAATGTGGGGATCCAATATGTGACAAGTTAAACTGAGGTGTTAAAGACAAGCTGGGTTATACAACAGTGTTTTATATAAATGCATGAAATTCGTCATATTTTAAAGGTAAAAGATAAACTGAGAGCTGAATACAACACATGGAGTTGGACAAATGAAACAGGCAAATCAATGACTTGAGTGTCACAACATGTGTGTATCCAGAAGCTCCACAAACACTGTCACTAAATCACACCATGACTTTTAGTCTAACCGTACAGATGAACTGAACTGACTCTTAAAATGCTTCCATGTATACAACACATCGATACGGATATTTAGGCTGGAAGTGGACGTCAGGTTATCACTCTCAGATGACCTCCAAATTAGTGTGGATCTGTTTTTATTTAAAACGGTGAATGTGCACTTGCCTGGACTGCAGGTTCTTAATGCGAGACAGCATGTCCAGGTGACCTGCAGAGTATTGCTCTATCACATCCATGACGTCGTAAGGCCGCAGGCTCTCTTTGAACCTTCTCTTTGACACCAGAAACCTCATGATGCTGAGAAAAGCAAAAGTTAGTTTTACATGTGAAACAGAGGCAACGTGATAATGTAGACATACAGTAGGATTGTAGAGTTCTGATTATAAGCCGAGCATTTGTAATTTTCTGGCATCTCCAACAACCAAAAAAAATTACTATATCAGGAGGTGAGGGTTTATACACATTGTTGAGGCTCTATACTTTTTGAAAGGCCAACATGGAAGTGGTACGGTCTACCTTTTTAAAAATGGGAACAATCTCTCTCTCCCCCCCCGGAATTGTTTTTCCCTCCTGACCTTACAAGCTACAGCCCCGCTGGCCACCTGATATTCGCCTGCTGCTTCGATAGAGCCCTGGGGTGAGCTGCACTGAAAGGTTTGGTTCCCTCACCACCAGTGTCCACAGACAGATTCTTATGTTGCAGTGCATGGGAGTAAACACAACTATGATTTAGACATATGATCTCCAGAACAAAAACAAAGCTGGAAGATCAAGCCCTTTTTTGTCTCCATAGTAAAGTATTGCAGAGCTATAAAATACATGTATTGGATCAAAGCCTTACCAGATCGCTCTTATTGTAACCTTCAAGCCCGGTGGTAATTCTTGAGTGAGAAAGTCACAGTGGCAGCTCTTATCATCACCAATTTCCTCTCCTGGGAGGCTTGCCTCTGCAGAACAAAGACAAGGACGGTCTTAAAGAATATTTCCTTTTGCACATGACGAACAGGGTCTGCAACAGAAGCAAAGCAGAGCTCTTGCTTATAGCTTTAAAAGGTGCAAGATTCAATTACAAAGTTGGTTTCAAGCCAGTTTGTGAGCGTAATGAGCGGGCTTTGTGGAAACACATATGAAACAAGGACTTGGTGCAGAATTGAAGGATAGTGTTGATGCGACACAGCTTCACCTGAACCGTTTTATATTCAGTTCACTCTTCCCACCACCAATGACACTCTAGATCAGTCCTGTAACTTACATATTTAACATAGCCAGAAGACTTCTCTACGGGTTACGAGCATATTGCCTGCAGGCATTGAGGTCATAACTGCTACTCAGAATCTGTTAGGGAAAGTGTCGTCTCTTCATGCAACCTAAAGCAGGTCTTTGGTGCATTTTCACTCTGGGTTGATTTGGATTCTCTTGGCACCACTTGACTTGAACCCCTTATTAACTTTGTCTATCCCTGAAGAAAGGCATTCTTTACAACCCTAATACATACTACAAACATTACATGCTTAGCTATAGTGTCATGCTTCAGTCTTTCGCCATCATCAGAGGAGGTACTCATAGAAGAAAACAAATCAAAAAGGGTTCATGTCAAGTGAACAAATCTCAGCAGATTTCAGCATGCAGGGATCTCAGACCAGTCACTTCTCTTTTGAAAATCCCCCTTCCCCCCCAAAGGAGCCAACAAACAAAATATCCCAGTGTCTTACTTATTAAACCTTCAATTGCTGCAAAGAGAGAGAAAGGAGAGACATGGGAGAAGATTTGTTATGGATCCTAGCAGGATGACTGTGGCAGACAAATCATTTCCAAACATGGGAACTTGTTGATTCCACTTAACGTTGTCATGTTTGAAAGGCCTGGTATCTCTTCTCTTACATCTACACTTAACAAGCTGCATATCATTAACATTTAACACCAATGCTAAAATACAGCCTAGACAACACTGTAGTATATTGAAATCTAAATTAAAGACATGTCATGATGACTTGTCTAACCTGGAGAACTCTTCAGTCCAAAGTCTTCCTCCTGCATTTCAATCAGCACTTTAACATGCCATGAAGCGGAAGAAGAAAAACAACTAATGAGAACTGGTTCAAACTGTTGAACGAAAATGCAAAGAAATGGAGAAAGAGAAGAAGTATAGTTGTTGATAGTGATACAGTGGCCTGGATGACATATGGATGCAGCTGGGCTGAACACTATCATACAAACCAATGGTGGTCACACAGTGAAGACTGTTTGTGGCTTCAGTGTGTTAGGAGAAGTTATTGCATAAAGCTTTACTAACAAACAGTTACTTATTTGTGACATTCGGGGAAATAATCAAAATGTTAAAACAGCATCAAAAAAGGAAACATATAAACAACAAACTATATCTGCTTGCAGAATCGTGGTTAAAAATGTTTCTTATATTTTCAATAACACACTATAATCCATGCAGTGTCATACACTAAAAAAGAAATCATAAACTACTCAACTGAAAAGGCATGTTTTATCTTTTGAATCTCTTATTTAGTTCTCTTGCAGATCTTGTGCAATAGCCTGGGGATAATGTATCTGTACAGGAAATATTTCTGTTCTTATTACTGATTGTACAGTGAAAGCAGCTAAATGTTTGCAGCACTTGAGTCCCAAGGAGACAGTAAGGTGTAACATATCGTATTGTGTCTTATTGTAATAAAAAAAAAAAAAAAAATAGTTATTATGTTAGCTAGTTAGCTATCTAGCTAATTCACTAGCTAGTATTTAGCTGCTTATAGATGGACTGTTAAGCCAATTGTCTGGATGATAGCTTCATATTAACCGTAGAGAATTGAAAGAATTTGATCTTATTATTATTATTATTATTATTATTATTATTATTATTATCATTATTATTATTTAACTCTCAATAATTAATTGAACAGTCGTATTTCTCACCTTAGTTACATGTTTTATGATCGTTTATATGCTGTCTCAAACCGTTTGCACCTTACATTGGTTAGGGAGCTTAGAAACAAAAACAGACCATTTATCATTTAATAAGCTAGTAGCTATAGAAATTATACATGTAGAAAAGTACATGTAAAAGCAATTGGTATTATTCTTCAAAAGTCCACAGAATGAATAATATTGGTGTTCTTATGTCATTCTGTCCTGTGTGGAGTTCCCTCACCCTCTGAGTTTTGCCGTGAGGGGCCACCTCTGACTTTGAAAGCGTGTTTTGGGGTTCGGTTCTTCTCAGTGAAGCTCCAGCTCTTGGCGACCTTGTTGGGACTTCCCTCAGCCCCGTCCTCTGCCCCTGGAGACTGGGCCTTCCCTTTGACCACGGGAGCCTTGGAGGGACTGGGAAACACCTTGTCCTTCAGGCTGGCCTTCCGACTACAGACATCAGGTAACGAGAAGGGACATGTAACCAAGTAACAACAGGCATGTTACAGCATCATCAAACTGATTGAAATGTATCATCTGTAACTTCATGTCTTTTCCTACTGCTTTGTTGTTTTAACAGCATAATCTTGTGAATTTTTTTTAAGAAATCAGCACCAATATGATGTTAAATCTTACCTCAGCAGCAATGTAAAATGGGCAATGTCCTACAGCAGAAGGAGCCATGTCCACATATCAACATAGTGGAGCATTCAGTGGGTCAGGCAAGCAGCAGGAAGCTACAAGCAAGCATGCACGGGAAGCAAAGTGACACTGCAAGTCTCAAAAGGAGGAGCCGTGGTCTCGCTCTATGCAAAAAAGTGAACACAAATCATGCAAAATAATTCACCATCATACTGTTTGCTCCGCCTGATACACAAGAACCGGTCAAAGGAAACGCACTGTTAGGTAGGTAGTCAGCGATATGCACCTGGCCTGCTGAACAGAAGTTTATAAGGGCTGAAGAGGCAAAAAAGGCAGCAAGCAACTTAACGGCATAAAGACATAACGACACAGAAACCATAAATCAACTCTGACAGGGCGCAAAAAACAGAGATATATTTGCATTTAATCAGAGAAACAGGTGAAAGCTATGGGCAGATAAGCTGTGTTCAGACTAAACAAACTTGTCATGAAGACAATACTGACAATGCTGCTCGGATAGACTTTGTGAAATGTTGTCTTTAAAATAAAGCCCCTTTTCTGTGGTTTGCTATCTGTATTTGTGTTTAAAGAGGGAGCAGAGACAGGAAAGTAAGGAGACACAGACTTGCAGTGCATGTTGTTAGTTTCTGTGCAGCAACTATACCTAATAGTTCTCGGACAGCACCCGCAAAGTCTGTCTTTGTGTGCATTTTCATGACTGGAGTGGTGGGCAGGAGAGGAGACACAAAAAGATAAAAAGCAGTGGGTACAGTCACAGAAACAGCAGTGTGTGCCATACTGTGTGCCAGTAACACTTTATGGGAACCATTACCATGGTAATTGTTATTTGCAACCTTAATGTCTTTGCTTTTTTTTGCTTTTTTAATTTTCTTTTCTTGCCACAGTGAGCAATCGGGATAAGTCACGATAAAGTGTTACTACAATATCATTAATTTCACTTGTTTCTTAAGTCAAAAACAGTGTGATAAATACTCAAGCAAGGCTTTAAAGTGTTTGGAGTCACTTCTTCACAAGGTGGTGCTGAGAGCTAGAGGATCAAAGAACAGCTTATGGGTGAATATTTCATAAAGCTGTGAGTCGGGAGTCAGCTGATCTTTGAGCACCATGTGAGCAAATGCAGCAAGACCGTTCTTGAAGGAGGGCACTCAACACACTATCACATCCACGTCTAACACACAGGACATACAATAACACACACACACACTCGTACAGATATATAACTGTGCACACACTCCTTCAAGAAGAGTGGCTCAGCAGCAGCTAAGAGCAGAATTGAAGAGAAGCCAAAGGGAGGTGACGATGGATAAAAAGAAACATTCAGATCACAGACCTGGGCGAGGTTTCAGTTTGAGACTCCTTCCTGTGAGGACAGAAGAAACCATCTGTTCAACAGTACAAGTCAGTCATGCATCACACTGTACGGACAGTTTATCATGTTCAGTTTTCACCCCTCGATGTTTTTAGGGATGAGTTTGTTTTAGCTTCAGATTTTAGAGCAGACATATTACATGAAGCTGCTGAGTGAATAAAGCTGAGCTTCTGCAAAACCAAATTTAGACAAAAACAACTACTGCTCGATTGGTAAGGTTGACCCCTACGGGGGTTATAGTCCCTGCAAGCGATCAACCTGGGTTCAAGTCCGACCTATTGTTCCTTTCCCACATATTATCCTCCACTTTCTCTCCTGATTTCATATTCTGACTACTGTCCAATCCAATGAAGGCAACAAAGTCCAAAAATAAATAATGAAATTAACAAATGACTACAGAGATGTTTGTGCGTGCGTGTGTGAATGTGTGTGCGTGCGTGCGTGTGTGTGTGTGTGCGTGTATGTTTGGGTTCTTATGTTTTGTTCTCATTTTGCTTGAATGTGAAATCACTGCGTAAACATCCCCTTGTGTATCGTCTTCTTAAGTGATTTTGTTTCCCACAGAGTTGATTTGTCGCTATCTTAAATACATAATGTTGATGTCATGTTAAAATAGTTACTTTAATGTTGATTGCATTCATCTTTATGATAAGCGTCCAGTTATAGGCTAACATGCGTGTTGATATAGGAGCTGGAGCAGGCTCTGCATGATGTTGTTTTCACATCATCCTCACCTTACTCACTCTAACGGTCATGTTTATCTCTGACTAATATCTATAAACAGTCATTTGTATGTAGCTGATGGTGTCTGAGGTTGATACCTGAATGACTTTCCCTTCAGATTCCTCAGCAGGTCCAGCTGATTCAGAGGCGGGATGAGTCTGGGAAAAGACAGAGAGCATCCTGTCATTCTGTCGAGTCACTTTCACCCACTCAGTGCTGAAAGGTTAAATCCCGCCGCCGGGCCTTTTAAAGCTGATTCCATTTAATTTGGCAGTTATCTATTCTGCTGGTCGTCACCTTTTCACCTTAAATTAATACTGGAAAGACAGAGCGTTCCACACTGCCATTACCAAACAGACAGGGAGTGATCTTCTTCTTCTTCTTCTTCTTCTTCTTCGCACATCATAGAAATCTTTGTTGTGAAAGTCAGCAGCTTTTTTTCTGCTGATTCATTCAGCTGGTCATGTAGGTGGTTAATTTGATAAAGTAGGTGTTGGCAGCGTTCGTACCATCGTCATCAACTGTAAACTAACATTGTGTCACTGTTCACAACAGACTGTAGTATCTTATTCACAGAGGGAGCTCGGAGAACAAGAAGATGAGGACACTCAGACGGCTCACTTTTCTACTTAGTGTGACAATTCTAAGAGACGGCAGAACTTGATATCTGACGTTTATGGCGGCTCAGAAAGACGGCCGATGAAGTTACAATGTGCTGATCCATTTTAAAATTCTTACCTAAACTATCAAACTATCTCATCTGTTTCCACATTAAGAAATGGGGTAACATCACATGTTTCCACGGCAACGATACATGTCGTGTCTGTCATGATGGCCGCAACTACAAATAGACAGATTACAAATTTAAAATTAATCATTTTCTGACTTCGTTAACTGTTGGAAATATTACAGGTAATGTAAGTAATCAAATATATAACATAGGTTTAGTCAATTTTTAAGTAATTTAGATACTTTAGTTTAAAGTTGTACATTTTGTTTCTTTTAAGAAATGATCCAAAAATGTATTTCTTTGTGAAATACTGGCAAAAGATGAAGCTGTTCTTAAGTAATGAACACAAATGAAAGCCTTAGAAAATTGGATGAATAGATGTTCTTTTTTCTCACTCCCCTCCCAGGGCTTCTGCAGAAAAAGTGCTGTTCATTGAAAGAGTGGAATAAGGTGAAGTCACTTACCTGTACATGGGGACAGCGACAGTCTGCTCGTAAAAATCCCAAGTGCACAGCAGATCTGTACGGGAAAGGTTGGTGGCATAAAACCTCCAAGCACCCTGGATGGACAATAACAACATTGTCAGGATTATAAAACAGAGACTCATTAAAATATGTAAATCATTTCAGGGGGAGTGCTCCGGATATTCTCCTGATCGGGCTGTTCACATTATGCACCTCAAAGTGCGCACCAGGATACTACACCTGTCAGACAGGGGGGGTCTCCTGAGGAAATACGTGAAGTAAAAAAAAAAACCGGAGTCGGCTATATGATGCTATAATGAGACTATCCGTCTTTTATATTAATGTAGTAAGACGGCGTCACATCATCAATAAAAGAGCGAAGAATAACATAGTGGAGAATTGAAAATCTATTGTGTATTACACTGACTCCCTTCACAGTATCTGAACATCATCCCCCCCTCCCATTGGCTCAAGGTGAAGTCTCCTCATTATATCCTGCTGCGTTCTCACATCAGCCCACTCAGACCTGCTGCAGAAAAAAATACTAGGGGTCTGTCAGGAAAGACTCCAGGTGAAGCCAGAGTAAAAAAAGTGTCTGTTTTCATTCACACATACAGCTCCTCCTGGAAATATAGTTTTTCAGGAGTTTTCTGGAAGGGTGAACTCCTATTGTATCAGACTGTATGAACATATACCTGTATGAGGCCTGCTGCAGGGTTACGCCTCTTCTCAAAATGTTTCTGTCGGTGTTGCTCCTGAACTTTGAGGGCAAAGCCAGATCCCAGGATGCCCTGAACAGATAAAGAGAGACACATACAGTAGAGCTCATACAGTGATCAGGGAGGTTAGTGACCCCTACAGGAGAAGAGGTAAAATTGCAAGAACAGCAGAAAGCCTCATCAAACACCGTACAGTAGCTAAACCTTTTTTTTTTTTAAATGTAGATAAATCCATTATAAAAATCTAGTAAAGACAAAATAGAATCAATCTTTATATCTCAAATGTTCTGAGGTAAAGGTGAGAGAAAATGCTGATTTCTTTTACATAAATTAGAAGTCAACTGAGTGCTGATACATCCTGACTGTGAGAGACTGAGCAGGTGTAGGCTGCTTACTCAGAGCTTACTGCTTTGTATAACATCTTTAGATCTTAGATCATAAAAAAAAAACAGTTAACAGAAACTGACAAACACATCAGTGACTGGAAGTACGACACCATGAGATGAGAGCTTTCTGAATGTAAAGGGAGAAAAAAAGCAGCATTTTGTGCATTCAGAGGAAGCTTTTAGCAAACTTCTGTTGTCTGACAGTCTCACAGACTCACTCGCTTAGAGTGCTTTACTTTTCAGACTGACTAAAGCTTCATAAAAAAACTGGGAACTTAGAAGGAGTCGGACGCCTCTCATACTGTATAAATACTGCACATTTTCCCATATAAACAAAACCTTTTTAGTAAGACATTCACATCACAAAGGTGTCGACACATATTTTACTAAATCCTCTTTACCATAATATGTGTCCCTTGTCTGTCTACAAACCCCCCAATGATGAGAAAAGTCCATCCTCTCTGTCTTTTGCCTGCTCCCCTTATCAGAAAACAGGCCGTTTGGAGAGTTTTATTATGGTTATTATATTTGTAACGTGATGAGAACATATATTATGACCAACTGCTAGAAATAACAGCGTGCAGCTTTAAGGAAGTAATTAGCTGAATAAGCATAAATATAGTTGCATAGATGAGTGGGTATGTTTGGTGTGTTACACTTTTTTAAGTTTCCACAACTAATAATTTGAATATTCACAGTCTGCTGGGTCGGTCACAGTGAAATTTGAAGATTATTTTATGTAGAAAACAGTAAACAAACTAAAAAACTGAAAAGCACAAGATCAATAATGACTCAACATCATGATGGCTGGAGACAGAATTAAGAAAAACAGAACAGTTCAAGCATTGTCTTGTGTGACAACATTTGCTTTAAAGGCCCCAGATGATCCTTGATACTTACTGCAGGAAGTGCAAAGAAGGCGACTCCGATCATGCTGAATGTCGCTGCGAGCAAGCGCCCATTCCAGGTCTTTGGCACCTTATCCCCATAACCGATGGTGGTAAGAGTGATCTGTTGGAAAGATGAACCAAAGTCACTGCTTGATTTGAGTTGTGTGTTACAGATTCAAAATATTTCAATGTGGAAATGAGAGGAACTGTGTTTAGACTGTGTGCATGTCTTACCAGTCCCCACCACAGAGCATCAGCGTAGGTCTCAAACTCGTCGTTTGACTCCTTTTCCACAGAATAGACCAGAAATGAAGCCAGGATGAGACACAGGAAGCCAATGTACCACGCCGTGATGAGCTCCTGCAGAGAAAACCAATACAATCAGCAACAGGGGATGCAAAGTAATAAAGTGTCATCCAGGAGGCTGCAGACGTCTATGAATTTGGACAAAAAAAACAAAAACTGCCACTCTGTAATAATATTGGACATGATTGTGTGAGACGGACGGCCTCTGTGGCAAACCAAGTATTTCATAAACATCTTTATTTCCCTCGACACGCACACAGCCTCCCTGCTCCAGCTCACAATATCCCACACAAGCACACACACAAACACAGTTGCACATTTCCCAGAGCGTATTAGTACATGCAAATAATTTTATTTGAAAGCTCATTAAAATCACAGAGAGAAAAATATTTTTTTCCTCAGCATGACTGAATTACTTGGAAGAGATGTGGCTGGAAAGTAATACAAACAATTCGTTGAACCTATTATTGCTTCAAACTAATATGGACATAACTCTTGTTTTTAAGTAATTAAAATTGTCTATTTAAATGTTTTAGGTCAATTTCTCTCTGAACATTTTGGGGACCTGAGACATGGACAAACTTCAAACTGAGGCTGGGTTCACTCCGCAGCCAAAGGTGACACAAATCAGATTTTCATGCTCTCATATGTCATTTAGATTAAACTTTGATGTTTTTTAATCTGATCCAGGCCACTGTCATATACGAACCTGAATCAGATGCAGATATTTTGTAATGTGACCTGAGTTCCTAAAGCAAGATCAGGATCAAACAGAACCATTAAAGACCTGCGCTGGCAGGAAGCCACTCAGAAGTCACTTACACTGAGTGAAAACAAACAGCTGCAATGGAGGTAGTCAGTGGAGGAATGGAGCTTGTACGCTTTCTGTATAAGCAAAACTTCTAAAACTGTTAGCTCTTTTTTTACCTATAACAAAAATCTAAAAGTATCTTGTAGCATCTAGTAGATGGGTAAAGACTGTTCAATGGAATCAAATGAAGGTGGTAACCTCAACTGCCTATTTCTGCCCTGTTCTTTGGCTTTCAGGTAATAGATGTGATTCCGATGCTCATTTAAGGACCTTTACTGAGGCTGTATGCAGCCTAACAGAAGAACAGAGACTTCACATATTCACATTTTCTAGACGGGATTATATTGGTTTGCAGTCAGTTTTTGTTTTTAATAAAAACTGAAGAGGACACATTTGTATCAAACCAAATGGCAAAGGTAATCCTGATTTCTTGATCTTATTAGGTTGTCTTTGTTCTACTAAAGCATGAGGACAAATCCCATTTCATTTTATAAATGAAAAACATTGTTTTATTGGCTTGAAGGTTAAACTCTTGTTAATTTGACTGCAGCTTATTTCAGATACGCTAGATAGTAACTCTGGGTGAAGTTCTACAACAACAACAAAAAAAGGTCACCTTGCTGTGGGCATAAACTACAGATCCCAGCAGCTTCCAGGTGCCTCCGCGGCGGTCCATACGCAGCATGCGAAGGATCTGCAGGAACCTCAGACTCCTGATGGCCGAGGTGGCAAAAACATTGCCCTGAGATCCAGCAGCCAGCACAGATACTGAGGCAATAAGCACCATCATGTCTGCAGGGAGAAGAAAACACCATCACAGAAGTCCACACACACTGAACAGCCAGGAAAGCAAGAGATAGTATAACCGTGATCCGATCAGACTGGATTAGCAACATTTAGCTGTGTAAGCTGAGAATCACTCTTCTTACAGTGTGAAAGTTGCCTCAGTTACTCTAGTGGGCAACTTGTTTAGAAGTCACACATGTTCAATGAGGTTCTGACATGACATGAAAGAACCACACAGAAAGTTTTCATCTCCTTATTCAAACCCTTTTGCTTTTAGAAATGGAAGAAAAAGAAAGAAAAAAAAGTTTTTGTCTGGGAGAGAGCAAGGTGAGAGAAATGTCCGCCACAAAACATCACAGTCCCCACTTTCTTACCGATGACACAGAAAGGCTTTCTGGCAAATTTTAGCCTCCCTCTCCATCCTCTGTAGCGGCAGCAGCAGCCGGCGGCCCATATCCTCACGATATACTCCACTCCAAACACCACGATGGTCACAATTTCCTGTGGAACAAGCCAGAAGAGTGGAGTTCACCCTAAGAGGTGAATGCATATTGGGAACAGGTTAACAGCAGATAAAATGATACGTACCAGGATGTACAAGGCACTCTCTGAGCTATTTTTGAACTCTTTGATGGTGGCAAAGACTGAAAGTATGAGACAGGAGAAAACCAAGAGGAAGCTAGAAAAGAGAGGGGAAAGTACAAAAAACAGTTTTTAAAGGTATGTCACAGTTAAATCTGCAATTTTCAACTTCAACTTCAGACTTTTAACTTTATTGTCCCCGAGGGGAAACGTTCCTTATCCAGTGAAGGACATTTAGTGCATTTTTATGTGCAGGTTGCAACCACCATGATGTCAATTCATCAAACCTAAGACGTACTTATGTCCTAATATTCAGTGGATGTCAGCCAACTCTCCAAGACATTTCCATATTAGGTTTAAGATTCAGCTACTCTGATGGCTGGGATAGAATAATGAACCATCTGCTGGTCTGTATCTAAAGCTTAAGTGGGGACAGTTGGGGACAGGATGAATAATTAGAGCTGCAGACCCCAGCAGTGCCTATATTAGTGGAGCCAAGCTGCAGCAGTTCAGATGGGCTGAGTAAATAAGGGAATAAGTTCGCTCAGAACAAAGTGACTTAAAAGAAGAACCCGAGGCGAGGCTTGTCCACTGGAGCTCCAGACCAGTAAGGGGTCACAGCAGCGGCTAAAAATGTGCAAAGTGCTGTCAGGGATGCTGTCCCATCTGACGGCACTCGCTCGTGCATTCATAACATAACAGTGATGAACGTAGGGTTTGAAGTGCTTTTTTTTTTTTGCCAGAATTGCCACTAAGAAGAACTGAAGGCAGACATAACAAACTTAGTAAAGTGAATGATCATTTGAGCAAATTTCACCAGTCCTTAAATATAAAACCTCCAAATGATCCAATTTGAACGCCTCGACACACGTACTCTGAAAATCCATTAACCTGTGAGAGTAAAACATGGACCAACATCAGTCGACACCTCACACCAGTAGACTACAGAAGATTATTCGCTGACTCTTCAGCAGTTATTCCAGGGAAGACAGAAACACATAAAACACTCTCCCTTGACTTCAACAAGTAAAGATGCCTTCTGCAGAAGTCATTGAAATTAACTGTTATCCAGAATTATTAGCAATGTTGACATCACAGAAGCTGCTTTTTTAAAGAAGCTAAGATGTCTGACAAAAAGCTTCATATCAAAGTACTGTAGAGCTGTAGAGATACCTTTGTTAAGATCCCAGCAAATGTCACACCTTGGTGATTAAAATACTTATTTTGGGAAAAAATAAAATCATTTTGCAATATTTAAAAGAAAAAAAAAAGATTTTCCATATGGTGTAGTCTGACCTTGTGTATAACAGGATTCAAAGCCTCATTTAAATAGTGTAAATTGGGAAAAGAGCACCCACCAGATATCACTTTTACAGGATGAAAGATAACATGGGACGTAAAGAGGAAGAAGCACAGCAGGGCCCGACCTCAGGGGCCTCCTGAGAACAGATCTACTAAAGGACTCCAAAACAAAGCTAATGGAGTGAGCCTGGTGAAATCCAATACTGGAGCAATGCAGGATTCCTAATGCAACGACATTAATCATAGTGATAAGATAGACTGATGGCAAGGGAGGAGGAAGTGCACGGGAGGAAGTGGTCAATCCTCTCTCTAGAAGGCTTATCCTGCCCTGGGTCATGAGGTTCAGGAGCACATCCCCCTGTCATTGGACGACAGTTGGGCTACGCCATGGACAGGTTGACAGTCAAATGCAGGACAAACAACAATTCACACCAGGGGAAATTCGCCTCACACTGCAGGTAAAAGTGACCCTAATCACAATGTGACAATGTGAACAGCACAAGCCACATGGAATCTGATCTTTTCACATCCAGATGTGGATTCCCACAGGAGTCAGACACAGGCCACATTTAAAGAGTAAAACACAAAAATACAATCTGAGCGACAACAAAATCTGAATTGGGCATTAAGGTTGCAGTGTAAAGGTAGATTAGAGTTAACATTAACATAACACACATTGTGCGAGCCAGAGCACCCAGAGAGAACCAAAGAATAGGTGAACCAGCAAGCGCCGCACAGACAAGAACCTTTTGGCTTTGAGCACCGTCGTGCACTGCATCCCACAAGATCAGGTGTTTCACTTATTTAAAATGCATGATCACTAACAACTATAGCTACAAGGTTTTTCAGTTACAATAATGAAGTTAAGGTTACGAATAGGCTGATGGTAAAAAGGTTTGTATATTATGTGAAATAATTCAGAAACTTATTGGTCAAAGAGACACAGCCACTGCTTCTTTCTCAAAATTAGAGCAACATGTCGAGCTGCACTGACTTCACACTTGACATGCATCATTATCCACAATCACCTGGCGACACCTCCTTCTTATTAGTGGTCTATTTAAGCTGTCAGGTTTCCGCTCGCTCCCTCGGCTCTTTCACTGCCAGCTCTGACCTGCAGCAGCACTGCACTCGTCCTCAGCAACACCACCACACCCAGCATCCACCTGTAGGCTCCCACTGGAGGGTTTAAGATATCCTCCCATCACTCCTCAGATTTCTACATGTATATTTAAACTGACAAGTGTAGGCGACAAATGTGCAACAATAAATGTTTTAAAGTATACAAATGTGAGTCTGACTGATCACGCTGGATCGTATTCTGCTGAAGTCAAAAAGGGAAACAAACACACATTTCTTCTACAGGAGCAACTATTATAAAAGCATTGAGATCCCTCTGGTTCCACTGAGCTATAGATTTCACTCCTCTAGGAAGCTTTTAATCCTAAACTGAAGAAATTGAGTCTATGGTAGTGTCAGATTTTTCACAGCATGTCAAGCAAGTTCATCTAATTGTTTACGATCAATTTTCTTTATCATAGAGGCTTTTCAATCCTCCTCCATTTCCCTCAAAAATGATATCTAGAATTTATTTGAGTTCGCTGCAGCTCACCTGATTTTTTTCGGGTGCTGCAGTTTTTGTTTGGCCACATCAAACTCTTGGCAGCGGCTGTTGGCTGTCAGCCAATCAGGATAAGGCTGCACAGATCCAGTTATGCAGCAGATCCCTGGATAACCTACTTCTGTATGTTTTTTATCATGCTACATCAAACATAAAGACATGCTGACAAAAAACTAAATGTTCTGTTGCGATTAGCTGGACCATGTGACCTCATCCACTCAAACATCTACTGTGTGTGTGTGTGTGTGTGTGTGTGTGTGTGTGTGTGTGTGTGTGTGTGTGTGTGTGTGTGTTTGTGTGTGTGTGTGTGTATGTGTGTGTGTGTGTGTGTGTGTGTGTGTGTGTGTGTGTTTGTGTGTGTGTGTGTGTGTGTGTGTGTGTGTGTGTGTGTGTGTGTTTGTGTGTGTGTGTTTGTGTGTGTGTGAGTGTTTTCTTGCATCTCATACATCATTGATGGCTTCAGCGGTCAATGCTTGCTTGGTAAAACAAGAGCTCTGCATGCACTAAGACATCATTTTGGTGCATTTTTCCTTGAACAAAGATTGTATTCGTACATGAATGGAAGATGTTGAAATGCTTCTCTTATACATATGACTTACTCTCAGATTTTTTTTTTAAATTTAGAATCACACATTGTATAATTAAAGCATGTGAGAACTAGTTTTTTTGTTCTCCTTGTTTGTAGCTCCATTTTGAAGCCTGATGAATTTCGTCCCCTTCTGACCGAGTAGGTTAAATGTTCTGCCAATTCCTTCATAAGTTCCTCACACAGATTTTGAGCTGTAAGAGAATCAAAGACGTCCAAACCGTTTCAGAAATATTGCAATAGAGCGACTCTGAGACATCTGATGTCCCTGTCTGTTGCCTGGGGTATATTTAGGTCAGCTTTTCAAGCTGTCACACACTTCACATCTTGTCATTTACAGCACTTTGACTTGTCACATTGACTTTCTCATGCCACAAGTCATCTAACAACCGAAACATTTAAGAGTACTGGAAACACGTCCATCAATACATCATTTACTTCAGAGCACAAGGGTCTGACCTTTCTAATACTTTCACACCCATGTTGTAGTTGAGTCTTTCTCCCAGTGATACACAGTTTTAAATGACGAGGGGGTCCTGTAGTTCTTAAATGACAGTGCAGCAGATCTCTTTAAGATATATTAAGCACATGTAACCAGCGAAATTAAGTGTAGTAGAAAAAGAAGCCGGCTGGCTGTGAGTCTAATCAGCATATGCAACTTCCCTGACTTGACCTTGCCAAGCTCATCAGTACCTACTAATGAAGACACTCGCTGATAAAGGAGAGGGACAGACCCTGCCTCCAAGAGCAGTCAGACAATTAGCTTTTACAGCTACTCGCCTTTCCTCTCTGCTTCACCATCAGCAGAGTGGACCCTGCAAAGATTCATTTATACCTCCCCATCATGCTGTCCGAGGACACACATCAGGCAGCTCATGGTTGGGAGGATTATGTCCGGCTAGAGCAAATGCTCAAAATGCATGAAGTGTTGTTATGAGCGGAAAAAGAAAAGAGGGCAGTGAACGTATCTGTTTATCAAAAAATGAAACAATGCAATCTTGAGTTTGGACCCAACGTGTTGTTTACAGAGTCCCAATGCTATGACTGTACAGCTACAGTATGTGTCACTGTGGGGTTCAGATAAGTTGTTAGTTTTTTATTAATAGACACTGAATTTAACATTTCAGAACGTGGGTCTGCAGATTGTATTGAATAGTGGACATCATCACAGGCTCGGAGGTGACGGCTGTCATTGTGTCCTTTTTAGGCAACGCAGGCCTAAGTGTTTGGTACCGACAAATCTTTACCAAAGCAACCAGAAAAATCTCTTTTAGCGTTCATTTTTCAAAAAAGACACACTTCAGAAACATATGATCACTGTTAAAATTGGTCTTGACTGTAGCTGAGCTGATTTATACAAAAAGAACATTCAATGCCAACTATTTTTAAATGTTACTGGTAATTTTTTAATCAAAACGAGTCAAACTTGAGCTTGTTCCTGCTTCTAAATTCTGAGTGTCTGCTGCATTTAATTTGTTGTAAATAACAGGAAAACACGGGCATGCTGTAAGGTGAGTGGTTAGGTTGCGCGCACCAGGCTTTGGTTCTCGAAGCTGGTGGTCCAGGTTTAAATCCCACTTGTGGTCTTTCCTGCATGTCATTCTCCACTCTCTCTGTCCCTCATTAGTCCTGTCTCTGCAATAAGAGCCCATAAATAAATCTTTAAAATAATAAGAAACATCAAAACTTTGGGTCTTGGACTATTTGCTTGTTGGCAAATCCCCAAACCGCGATAATTATTGTCTAACTATTCAATGATGAATTAATCATTATTTACCTCCCACATGTCAGAATACAAAATATGAAGCCACACCAGCAGCTGCTGGTTAGCTTTGTTGATAAGCTTCGCTCACAAGCATACTGACTATGTTGGGGTCAGTAAGCCTAAGTTGTGTGTATGGGTTGTATTTTCAATGAGTTTTTTAAAACCTTGTACAGGGTCAGGTTCACTCTCCACATTTCAAATATCAATCCTAAGTAGCTGAACATCTCTCGACTTCAGTTTGTTATGAGAACACAAACATAAGACTGCAATCAGTCTTCTCATTCTACACTGCAAGAATGCAAATAAAGTAATTTCTTAATGGTAACAAAATGTAATTATTTTGGGGAAATCTTAATGTCTATCTTTGGGCAGAATATATTTCAATATTGCACAATTTTCATTAATTTGACCTTAACTGTGAAGGATGGTTTGTGATGTGATGGTGCACAGCTAGGGTGTGCACCATCAAGAGATCCATTTGGTCAAACACAGAACAGTTTTCTACTTTTATTTCTCATGTGGATTGCCACCTCTGTCTCCAATGAAACTCCTAATCATCCATTCAGCAGTCAACAAACACCTTCATATAAAACTTGTTGCAAGAGAGGCCTAGACAAGATGAGTAGAAACGTGACTATTGATCAATGGAGTTGAGGAGGGCTGTTGTTAGAAGCAGAGAAGCCCGCATTTCCTCCTGAGCTGCAGATAAAGAAACATTGATTTGCCCCGCTCAGCACAACATTGGCTACCCAGACACACTCATGTCATTACACTAAATTTAGACTGCTACGAACTCAAGGAGAGCAAAAGAGGATTTTTTTACTAAGCAAACAGCGCCTGTGAAGACCATGTGCCAGCACTGCAGCGGCCCCTCTGTGAACATACTCAGAGGATGTTTCAGAGTGATGATGACTTTCTGGGGCACTCATCTTGTGTAAATACATACAGGAGTGACCCGGCTACTGTAGTTACGTGCTTTCCTTGTGTTCCCTGTGAGCCACAGAGGAACGCTGTGGTGCAGGAAGCCTACAATACGGGAGAGTATCAAAGAGGTTTTCCTGTCTTCAACTCTTTAAGTAGTACAGAACAGCAACAATCTGTAACTGAATAAATGAAGCAAGCTTAACAACAATGAATACATACCCAGCCTATACCCATGCAGCTTTAGATCAGTCTGCAAAGGGAAACTATACATGTTTATAACTCTATGGTAGTATGCAGTAGCTGACTTTTAGGCCAGTTACATCATGCTCCAATAATAACAGATTCCAGGGAGTCTGGTTGAAGTTGGAAAAAACATGAAACTTGAGCAGTAGCAGAAATCATTCAGTATTGGACTAAGTAGCGGTGAGCAGTATTCTGCAACCTGGGAAATCATTGTAAGAAAATTACAATCGAAATAGACATTGATGTAAAGACCAATTAGTATGAAATATAGTGGGAATAGATGAAACAGGAAATTAAAAGAAAACAAAAATTGTTACAGGCTTCTCACATTCAAATGAAATGATGAAATAAATGTCTAAAAACATTTCCAATGTAAGTTTGCGCGTCAGCAATAATGTGTGTCCCTTTATTAAAGGTCACATATTGTGCAAAATACATGGCATGTTTCTTTAACACTAATATGTGTCCCTGTCTGTCTACAAACCCCCCAATGATGAGAAAACTCCATCCTTTCCGTCTTCTGCCAGCTCCACTTTTCAGAAAATGTGTGCTTAAACAGGCTCTTTGGAGATTTTCCCTTCATGACATCACAAAGGGCAGTAGCCCCTCCCCCAGGTGGGTGACACTCACGCAGCTAGGTGTTTGTTCTGCCCTCTGAGTCTGCCTTCTCCCAGTAAACAATAGGACATGGAGAAAGTAGAAAATGATATTAGCTTATCACTGTATAGTCACAATGTTCCTCTGTATGCAGATGACACTGTTTTTTAACCTCCTCTAAAAAGGCCTTTTTAATTTGAAACTGGTACTACACTGTGCAAAGTTTAGAACTTTTAGGTTTCGCTTTTTATAGATTATTTTTGGATGATTTTGCTCTATTTCATCGCTACATTGGCACTGTTATGTCTATGAGGATTTGAATCATTAAATGATTAGATTAAACGGATGATTAGGCATGTAAGTAAAGCTGTTTATAATTTAAAGGGTGCTGAATTGACCTAGATTGATTTGATGGGAAGTCTTGCATAACAATAAATAATGTCAACATAATAAATAATTAAAATAACCTAAAAGCTTGCTGGTTCGTTTCTTTAACAAAACAACAACAACAAAACAGTTGGCACAATCCTGTCCCCGCCATAACCCGATAAAAGGACTCAGCATTCAGACTGTAGTATTAGCTTTCCACCTCTTCTCCTAAAGCAGACCACTCCATCACGTCTCAGCAGCTTGGCAGCCGGCATCTGTCTGCTTCTGTTCTTGCCTTATTTCTCCCCCAGTTTGTCTTCAGCCAGCCAGCTCAGCAGAATGGTGAATAACTGGACCGTGTCCTCCATCTGTCTCTGTGAATCACTTTGTGAAATTTAACAGACAGTTTAGTTTGATTTGCCTGATCACTTCCCCATAGCTTTTTGCCTTCCTATAGTCTAGACTTTGCTTTTTTTCACTCGTCGTTTCACCCCCCACTATGGTGCAGAACTGGCACATTTCTTCATCTTACATCTGCAGAGGCTTTTCAATTTATTCACACAGCTAGAGCTTCCTGCAAGACGACACACATTAATGAGAGTCACACCAAACTAGAGAAGATTTTAGAGCCTTGATCTCAGTATTAGTAAGAGAACATTCTGGTGCTTAGAAGATATGCTACATTGAGAGAAATCAAAGGGCTCTTTTAAGAAATTGTCCCACCTTACAGAATTTGTGTTAACGAAAAACACAAAGAGACATTGCAACTTTGATAGTAAAGTGTTTAAAGAAGACTCCTCTCTAAAAGGTTTAGCACAGTTTATCTTTTTACTTGCAAGATTTCAAAATGTTATGTTAATTAAGATTAACATGCTTATGACTGGGATATCCATAACCGTGGACCACAAACGGAATGAGAGGCAGAGAAAGGCCTTGGCCTTGCTTTTAGATAGAAAGATTGAGAGAGAAAGGGAGGTGGAAAGACGGAGAGTGCCCTTCATATAGGTACTCATGTTCCACATATTGATCCCTCACACATGCATTACAAACGAGGCAGAGAAATGAGACACCTGCCAAACAATTCAGGAGCGTACACCCATGGAAGAGAAATAGTATGTCGCCTGAGCACATGCACAGTTTGCACAGCATTTTGTCAGTTCAAGGCAGCGGTATCATTTTGTTTGCCAAACCTTGTGTCTCACGGAGCAAAGAGAGAACTTTAACAATGAAGGATGAGTGGAAAGATCCCACCCAAGTAAGCACATGATAGTTTTATAGATCAGCTGGCTGGATGGAAGTAGGGAGAGATGGGTGATTAAATGGAGTGTGGTGACTATGAATAATGAATCGAGCAGACGAATGGAAGAGAGGCAGGGTTGTGGTTACTCTGCAGATGCATGGGTGGCTTTGCTTAACCTTTTTACACATTGTTTAACTAAAGGTGTGCCTTAGGGACTTATAGCTAATTTCTTCACGTCTTTGCAATCTATAGAGTGCTTTGTTTTTATTTATTTTTATTTTTTTTAGATTTTAAGCAGCAGTAGTTTTGCTGGCCCTGCCCTGTCTAGGTTTATTGGTGTAGATTGACTTTAAATTTCTATTTGACCCTACAAAGACATCACTTCACTCTGCATTAGATTCAGCCATGAAACTAGCAACCCATCCAAGGAACAGACCATAGCTGATGAAACACTCCCAAAAAGCAAAACAAATGTTGAAGAAGGAGTTTGAGCTAGCTACTATAGTATTCAGTTAATATTTCAGCAGCACCCACAGGGTGTGTGTGTGTGTGTGTGTGTGTGTGTGTGTGTGTGTGTGTGTGTGTGTGTGTGTGTCTGTGTGTGTGTGTGTGTGTGTGGTTCAACATTAAAGCACAGGCTGACTTTTGGGCATCCAGCCGTGTCCGGGGAGACGATATGCTGCGTACAGTGAATTCCTTAATGATGAGGCCATTTCAGTGCCTCACTACCAAACATGTAGTTTCACTGAATCAGAGGGATTAAGACATGATAGGAGATTAAACTACCAACTGCAGTTTGCCCGCCTTTTTGTTAATAGAATGAAACTAATCTGTTCTCTGCAATCTCTGTAATTCTCTCTGTAATTATGCTTTATGTCGACATAAGATGTACAATACTACTATACAAAACTCCCACTTTTTCCACTTTACCTCATATTAACCCGAACTTCTGAGGTTTTTTAACCAAGAGAAACTAACAAACGTTTTTTTACAGAAACTGTCTCCATTTACAACAACATATTAACATTATTAGGTATAGATAGGGTTTTACTTAAATTAACAATTGATTTCACAGTCAGAATTTTAGGAAGTCTAATTCTGGAAACCTTTGTACAGATTTTACAATGGGTCTGTAGTTCGGCCCTAACTTTATATAAGCTCATCACGAATTTACAACAGTGACACTCCTTGTGAGAAAATCAGAGTCTCATAAAAATATATCTTTTGGCAGCTTTATGTTTCTTCACTCATGAAGCAAGACATATCAGCATGTAGAATCCAGAATATTCTGTTTGCTTGCACATACACTGTGTGTAGCAGAGTTCACATGACTGTGTGGAGCTGGACTGCAACGTCAATTAGTGAAAGTAGTGATGCGTCGCAGCGCTGTCCACACACCGCGGTGCTGAAACGCAATGCTGCCGCAACACATGGCAACTCTATGGATTATAGTGTGTAAAAGGTTTATTATGTTCTCCATCATTATTGTGAACAGCTAAACAGACGCATATCTAAATGCCAGAAGGATATGCAAGAGTTGCACCAGCAGAGTTGAAGCAGGAGTTCTGCAGGTGAAGTGATACCACTCCTATAGCTCGAGCAGCCTGGCAGCATGACAAGGCTTGACTCTTCAATGCGCCATCTGATTATGAGCTTCAATATAGCCTAGACTAAAAAAACATATGCACATCTGAAATGAAGCCAGTAAGAGTAAAGTAAGAGGCCAAGATAACAGAATCAACATGCATCACTTACACATAAGCGTGGTATATGAACGCCCATCCCCGCGGTCTCTCCAGCGCATTATAAAGGAAATTCTGTAGTTTCCGATAGCTGGCATTTTTCTTCGATGGTCTGGGTCTACCTGCGGAGATGCTGGACCTCGGTCTGCAGAGGATGCTGCTCCGCTTGGTGCTTTCAGATCCCGCAATGAGCAGCGCCCCATCCCTGCTGGATTCCGGAGCTCCCGGGTCCAATCCTACAAAGCCGACTTTGTGCTTCTTCTCTCCGGCTTGAGTTGGGTAAACCCCGCCGTTGAGAGATTTCTTCACCATTCTAAAGTCGAGACGACTCTGACGAGGAGTTGTCCGTGTCCTTGCCGCGGGGATGCATCACCGGTGCTGAGGGGTGTGTGCTGCTGCTCTGCTGCTGCTGCTGCTGGAGGAGGATGCAGTCGCTCTTGGTCCCTCTAGAAAACCAAATGCAATAACCACGCGAAACTACACAGTGTAAGCGTTTACCTTAGCCCCTTCTGGCTGTTTGAAAAACAGAGCAAGGAGAGAAATACTTGAGATTTTCACTCCGCAGTCCAATCACGTTTGCCATCAGCAATTCGCGTGCAATCTAGATAATGGCCCAGAAATGACCAACGCTGCAAAGTTCATATCTACATGCAACCAGTCTTTCTTACTGTGGTCAGCTGATTGTCAATCTAGAGCATTCTGTCAAATGTAGTTATTGATTAGATTGAGAGGATCATTACTGTACCCTTTTCCCAAACATCTATCCCGAGATAACCTTCCGCCCTCTCCACTCAAGTCTAGCCCAAATGAGCAGCTGCAGATACTTCCAGTTGATGCCTCATGCAATATTCACATGTGCTGCTCTCTTCAGTCATGTTAATGGGCCTCTAACACTGTGAGAAGTGGTGTCTCCAAGACTGTCAGTCCCTGATTGATCAAAGATAAGAGTCTTTTTATGTTTCAAAATGTGATTCAGACACCTCAGCCGTCAGTGCATTGCACATCAATGTAGACTTTCATACAGCTAACTGGAGAAAAAGATCAGGAAGCTCTCAGAGAATTCGAGGATGATAAGCATCATGTTAGCTAGAGGGCAGGATGTGAGCCGATCCTGCACTGGACCAGAGCCTGATCAATATAGGATGTTTGAGGATGAGATGGATACAGATTCTCAAGTGGAAATATTGACTGATTAGATATTTAGTGGCTGATTTATGGTGATTTTTTCAGAATTTCTTTTTTTCAATTTGGATTGTGCAGATGCTTCATTATATTACAGAACATGTTATATTCTGCAATTACAGACATTGAAGAGTGTTCAACAAAGCACACTACATTTAATAAACTATATGCTATGATTGTTCTCCACATTAGTTATGTTCTGCTCTTCCCATATTAGCTGATGACAGACATATTTTCTGACACTGGTTCTTTTGTAATAAAGCAACCAACAGATACATCAGTCAGGCTCAAATTTGTAATGTGACTTTAAACAAAATTATGAGCAACCGGACTAAAGGAAACAAAAAACCCTTCAGTCAGAGATCCTTTTGTTTCCGTGCAGCTGCACTTAGTCACAACCAGCTGGTACGCTGTGTGCAAACTGAGGGATGTAATTATCAATAATCAATCTTTTTTTTAATCATTCAGGCAGTTCAATACATTAGAACAAAAGTGACAAGAGGCAGAGGAGGATACCTTGTAAATCAGGAAAATCACAGGATAAACAATAATGTGCATGTGTGTGTGTGTGTGTGTGTGTATGTTCTCATTCTTAGGCATCATGTCCTCTGTTTAGTCCCAGCTTGCCGACTCTTCAGCTCCACTGATAGAAACATCATCATACTGCGAACATTTTATTTACTATCTTGTTAAGATTGCATTTACAATGATACTTTTAGAAAGATTCAACAAAGATCCTTTGTACAGTTATTTTCAGGCAACATAAAGATTGCAAATAAAGTATTTACAAGACAACATTAGAATAATGTAAATCACGTGTAATCCGGGACATGTTTTGTTTGTCCAGCTACACCAACATGCTGCAGTTATTAGCTAATTTCAACTGGTAACACATACTTTCAAACCAGGTTATAGTCACTAATGCTGCACTCTTAGTTTTTACATTACTGCTCAGATTAAGAAAAACAACTGGGGGAAGTTAAAACGATGCAAATACGCACCAGGTCTTTTTTTAACAGAGGGCATGCCTGTGCAGAACGATGCATATTTGACCATGCTTTTTTGGAACCAGACAGCTTTTAAATAAATAAAAAGGTCTAAGTGATCTGCTTAATGAATGCAACATGTCGAGACAGATTCTCGAGATGCGTGTCAAAAACAAGTTGTCAGTAAAGTTACGCTTAGCAAAGAAAAAGAGCTTCTCCTCAGACGACTGACGCTTTATATGCTGTAATATGGCCGTAAAAATAACCACATTTCCTTTAAAGCGTTACTGTGCTGCTGTAAGACGCGTCCTGCCCTTCTCTCTGACATCGTTAAAGTTTGTATGTACAAGAAATTAAAAATGAAGAGAAAAGAATGTGACTGTGTTTCAGTCGTAAAACAATCCCTTTGTTTATGTCATCCACAAACGGTTTACAGTACGTTTTGCTAACACTGCGACTTGAATGGACCAATCATTGTGCTTATTTTAATACCTACAGTAAAAAGACCCAAGGATATGAAAAACACAAATTTAAAAATCAAATGACGTCTTAGTTAACTGAAGGCAATCCTTCAACTAGTACATTTGAATTAATATATTAATAATTTAACAATGATTTAATTTCCCAAACTGTAATTGGCTGCTGATTGACAAGCAGCCTCGTATAGTTCACTTTAGCTACCTTTGTCTAGAGTCTGATTAGCTAGCTTCTGTCCCTCTCCCTCTCTCTCCCTGAAGATTAATGCAACTCTTCCTGATGTGATAAAAGTTCAGAAATATAAATAAAATACACAAGCTGTTACGTCTAAAACACGGCATGCCTTGGTCCTTTAAATACTGTTCAATACTTAGGCCGGAATGCTTTTAGATTCTTTAATACCTGATATAGAGTAAGTGAGGGATAAAAACGCTCTTTTCAGACACAATAAATAACTATCCTTCATATAGTGCAGTAATACAGTACTTACACTAAACCTACAGTAATTGCACAGTGACCACATGCAACAGGCTTAAAAAGAGCAGCCCCGTGCTCGTTTCGTCCGTCCTCTCATCGATCCCTCAATCCCTACTTCCATCTTTCTGTCTACACTTCGACTTTCTGCATCTATTCAGCCGGCTAACTACTTCACTCAGGGTCCAAGCATTGAGCCCAGGGGAACTCCCACAGCCCAAACAGAGAAAGAGGCGGCTCTCTGGAGTTGCAGTCCAAGGCAAAATGGATAACATCTGCATTCAGGATGACAGTTTGCTACAGGTAGTTTGGTTAATCCAGTTAATAGTACGAGCATATTCACAACAGACACTTTAACCAGCACAAAGCTTTGGGCGTTCACATCCCACACTTATGTATTGAACAAAGCTTACAGTCAGTGTCAGCTTTGTGTGGACGGACAGTCAAAGCAATAATACTTCAACCTCGGTTGTATCCCAGTATAATAGTCCATGACTAATCCTGTGCTTTTGGCTGCACCAGACTCACTGTTGGTTAGTGATAACTAACATTTGCTTGTTCAGTCTTGTTTAGCTTGCGCTGAAACTCAAGTGGCATCCACGGTGGAACGCTCCCTGTGTGTAACTGGGGCAGTAGGGCGGTAGTAGTAGCAGAGTATTTCCATTGGCAGTGTGAAGAAAAACTTTCAACTGTTTCTGTCATCTCTCATCATGTCTTCCTTTTAAGTTTCTCTGACAAGTCCTCAGATGAAGTGAGAGATTTCTTAGAGGTCTCCGTCTGAGGGCGGCAAACACAGTTTGAAGAGCCTGTGGAAAGAGAAGAGCTTTTAATGAGGGGAATCTGCCCCGTCTATAAAGTAATCATGACTGTGTGGGAAGAGGTGTCTGGAAGTGGTTTTATACTCTACCTTGGGAATGATGGTGGCATCTGGTCCATTACCTTGAGATTTTTAGCAGAGAGCTCAACTCTTGCCCCCTGGTAGAAGAAGAAAAAGGCTTTGAAATATACAATACTAATATTGCATCCAGCTCAACTGACCGTCTCTCGGATCTTACATGTCCATAAGAAGTCGCTTTCAGGGGAGAATTAGATATTCAGGTAAGTTGATAGAACAAAAAAAGCCTTATTCATGAATAATGCTCAGATGTAGAGCAGCTGTACTCTTTGTGATCAAGTTGTATTCACAGACTTTCAATGAAATTGTACTCATCGAATAGGATCGAAAAACACAAGAACAAACAAGACACAATAGTGACGACCTGTATGGAAACTTGTGTGGGAGCAGCAGGATGATGTACAGGTATGTATGAACTAACTGTACCCGAGTAGGCTGGATGAGAAGGCAGAAGAGATCTGCACAGATACATGACATAACATTTCAGAGGAGCCACTTTGGGATGGACAGCCCCAAAAACAGAGCAAAAAACTAATGTATCCCCATGGCCATGGCTTAATAATTCAATAACATGCAAAGCAGCTGGGAGTCTGGGGAAATACGTGGACTAAAGAGAGTGGAAGATTCACAGGGGATGTGAAGTTTACTCATTAGATTGTAAACAGCTATTGACATGTATCATGTTTGTGTACAATATTTTCCTGATGATATTTATAAGAATATATTCAGATATACATCACTTTTTTTGTTGTCTAATTAAGAAGTTTTTCTTCTGATTGTTTTGAAATGTACCTCGAGTTGCCTCTTTGAGGACAGTAAAACTTATTTTTGTTTCTCTGTACGTCTCTATGAATCTCTCCGTCTTCTCTATCCCACCTTAAAAGATCAACACAGTCGCAGTACATGGCTGATCAGCACGAGTCTGTTTCTGCCTGTCAAAAGGAAGTTTTCTCTTGTCACTGTTCCCTTCCTAAATGTTGCCAAGCGCTGAGCTCAGAGTGGATAGATGAGGTAATAGAGCAAAGAGTACAGGCTAGATCTCACCTTTATTTAAAGTGTAACATCTGTAAGGAATAAGCTCCAGAAAAAAATGGATGGATTGATTGATTTGATTTCGTGGGGAGGGCATCGAACTACCCAAGGGTTTTTTTTTTTTTTTTTTACAGGACTTTTGTTCTGAGATTGAACTAAGCTTTACCTGTTTGCGCATTATATCCATAGTTTGCATGATGCAGCGTGGCATGAGGCCGTGGTTCCTGGCTAAGATCATCGCCTGCTCCAGTGTCACACTTAGGGTACATCTGCAAAAAACAAAATCAGAAAAGCAAAAAGGTGAGCTCTGTGTGTTCCTTTCTAACAAACACAGTAATGTGACGCTTCACATTTGCACCCGCTGGACACCTCAAGGTAAAAATGTATCCAGACAATGAAGCACGGCAGCACTTTAAAGTCCAGTGGAGCATGTCATCCACTCGGTCTGCCCTGTGTTAATCTTTATTGCAGCTGACAGTCTGGTTATACAAAACAAGCAGTTTAATGGAGTTGGCTTGGTGCCGGGCTGACCTCTGCATGCCTGTAGCACACATGGTGATGTGGCAGGCTCCCAGGCGGTTACACAGCTCGGAGGACACGCAGAGTACGCTGACACCTGACGGGTGACCCTGAGCACTATGGCGCACGTTGACATAGGACTGCATGAGTCGACACAGGTCGTCCAGGGTGTTGAGAGGTCGCAGCAGCTGTGTGGGAAAGACAGCACAGGTCAGAGAGGGCCGGGGACTTCATGGACGTCTGATGTGATGACTCGATGGGATATCACAGGAGCGGCCATTTTAACAAGTCACTGAAAGAATCGACTGTAAAGAGTTACTTGTTTCTGGTTCTGGCTATTTTCTAAAGAATGCCAGAATAACAGCAGAAGCAGAATTGTGAATTGAAGATCAATAAAGTATTAAACATGAGGAAACAATTCGACTGGTTGACTTGTTAAGATGGAGCAGCTGCAGAATTTAAGAGAAAAACAAAACAGGTTCTTTGCAGTCTTTCTTTTGAAGAGGTGAAAACAGAAACTACGGTGTTTTCTAATCAGCTTTAATCTATCAAAGCTACCGTCATTGTCTGACACTATTATTTCTTTTCTACTGTAATCATTACTGGGGGGGATGGTAGAAAAGATTACACGTCAAGTAAATACAACTCTGAGGTTAGTTGGGGTTAATGGGGGTCTCGACCAGCTAGTGAAGGGGGGGGGGGGGTCCAGTGGAGGTAACAGGACACCAGTTCATCTTACTTTTGAAATGCTTGGTCGAAGGTCTCTAACTTCAAGGCCCAGTATCTGTGCTTGCATTTATATTTAGTCAACACATTATATAAAAAGAGGACTTATGTCAGGAGCACAGGTCTCATATAAACAGCACATGGAGAATATATCACAGTCGATGTATGTTTACCTGGTCGATCTTCATTGCTGTGGTGTTGGAGTCTGTAGGGAGATTGGACTTCTCCAAATAGAAAGCCCTGTGAGGACGAGAACATATCTATTTCAGTTTGAAAAACTCTCCATCTTGCTTGGAAATGTAGAGATTTTTTCTCCTCTGACTCAGTCCGAGCGAGAGCTGAGTCACCGAGAGCACTTCACTTTATAGAATATGCATCTGCAACAGTACGTACTGTAACCCATAATTTATTGATGTTGCATGAGTCACTGGACTGAGCGTGCAAGCATCAGACACCTTAAGCCTAATGACGGACTTTTACAAAGAACATAAATATAATTTAAGGGGAAATGAAACAAAGGGATTTAGGTCGGAGCTTAAACTCTGAACTTTGTCAAATTAAAGGTTTTGGGATTCTTTTAAAGCTCCTGCGAGGAGTTTTTAGTTGGTTTTGAAGCAGACTGAGCTTAATACTGACGTCTCTGTGTGACCTGTAAAAGGCCATCAGCACCAAGACACATTTATTCTATTTTGCCTGAAAGCTTTTCAATGCCTGAAACCGCCGCAGCGAGGTACGTGTGAGAGAAGGTGAAAACGGCTGCCAGATACATCTGACTGTAGAGTAAGCAGGCTCAGGGGGGGGGGGGGGAGTTCCTCAGGAGGCCTTTAATTATAAAACTGATGATAAGGTTTAAATGTAAGCACTTAGCTCTTCTTAGCATCTCATCTTTCACAGATTATATTAAAATATGATAACAGCTGAATATTTTAAAGTGAGATTAAAAAACACTCGTGCTGGTGTTTAGGTAACAAACAATCTATATGTGCCAGCCTCTCTTGCAGAAAACTCAATCCTCTTAGTGGGTGTGGGACTCTTTCCAAGATGGGTCTTGATAAATGATACACTCCTCACCTTGAAAAACTCGAAAACCTTGAAAACTCTTGAAGTCAAAGTAAAAAAAAACAAAACAGCAATTGCAGCGTAGTTTCTGCTGGCTTATGCAACACCAGAGGGTGAACCCTCCCTTTAAGGTGAAATCTATCCGGAGTGTTAGTGAGTAAGCTGCTGGAGGGCTGTGATGCAGTGAAGCACACACACCTGAGTCTGCGGTAGTAGGCCTTGACCCGCTCTAGTGAGACGGCGTTGGTGCGCTGCTGGAACTCCTCCATGGCTGCGTAGTCCTGCTGGGACACTCCCTCGGGACGCTCCAGAGCTGGAGGACACACACAGGAGGCATCGGCATCAACACACATTCACACACACACAGATCACAACACTAAACTTGAACCCTCATGCATTTTAATGACATCATAACCCCCCTACATTGATATGCAAATAGCTCTTATGTAACCGCTGGACAGCAAATGTATGGACCCCTAAATCCAAGTATAACAATGAATAATGTTACAACATCTTAAAAAGAGGGAAATGATTAAAATGTCCTTTTGTAAGGCATACTGTATGATGATGTATGATGCTGAAAAATATGACCACACACTCCTACACAGATAAAATCAGTATTAAACTTTCCCCAAGCCTGCAGTGAAGACTGTTTTCCAGTAGGTGGCAATGTTGAGCCATAAATCATAGCAGCTAAACAGCTCTAAGCCTGTGTTGCAGCATTTTGTTCGACATTTTAGTCAATAAGAGCAATACAGGCTCTATTATTGGGTTAGTGTTCCAACTGGCACTTGTCAGTGGAAAATTAAAGGCTGTTTTGGCAAACAGGCATGATGCATAATGCTGTTCATTCATGCCAGGCCAGCAGAGACTGATGGACAATTAGAGGAGCATGGCAGCAGAGGAGAACGTAAAGCAGGGTGCATTTAAACAGCCAATAAAAGGCGTCAATCCAACTTAATAGGAGCACATAAAACTATCAGCGTATGTGTTTTTATGGGAGACAGCGAGGCTAAAAGTGATTTTTAAAAATACATTCAAAGTATAGTGGATGTACGTGACTTTCTTGTCCTCTGTGTTAAATAAAACCCTCCCAGAATTTAACTCAAATAACCTTTCTGGTTTGATGTGCATGCAAACCTGATTTTGACCCCGACATTTTTACACATTTAACTAAAATTCTTTATAATGCTACTAAAGCTTGTCCACATGGCTGACAAGACGTTCTCAGTTTTCCCTCTCGGCCCAGTTTTACCTTTGGTGAAGAGGACGGTGTGGAGCTTGAGGCTGCCTCCGTTCTGCAGTCGACTGGGAAGCTCGCTGAAGTGACAGCTGTCCAGGTACAGGGTGACCCTCAGGGCCTGTCGGCTGCCCTCCACCTGGTAGCACACTGGTGTGTCTGCAATACACAAACACAGACAGACGGGGGGGACATTAAGAGGATTGTTCTATTATACTATTGGTTGTTTGTGTGACTGAACAGAGGAAGATGTGAGAATAGAAAGGGTCTGTGATGTGAGTGATCTCGCTGTAGTTGTCTATGGAAGGAAGTCTTGCTTTGCAAATGTTCACACGTGAAAAAAATTACATACAGTAGATAGTAGATGTGAATGTGAATTGTTAGGAAGAAAAAAACAAACGGCCCCCTAACGTGTATTAAAAACATCTTTACTAAACTGAACAGTTCTTTGGCACTCCAGGTTTCCGGATGGCATCAACACAAGACAATAAACTTATTCATTACAGTCACTGAGAGAAACAGGAATATACTGTACAATACGAGCTGCTGATGCATTTAAATGACTAACATGCTGTACCATCACAGTCAGTGTTGTTAGTCTCGAAAGCCATTAATTAAATCAGTAATATTTTTAAACTTTATTGATTCTTTTTCTTGAATCCCATCAATACATTCATGCTCCAGTCAACCCGAGTCTGCAACCAGCCAATCACATGGAAGTGACCATATGACTGGAAACTGTAATGCTGTACATTTAATTCATTAAGATAATAATTTAGCATAAGTGTTTCATTTCAATCAAGTTCTATAAGTTACATTACTTTGTTAAGTTGATTAAAACTCATGAACTTTAACCTGATAACTCGTTATCCTAATACCTTTAAGAAATGTGAAAATAAATACCTTTCACACTTCAGAAGAAACCATTAACAAAATAAAAAATACTTAAGTTCACAAACATTTAAATTTTTATTATTCATTGTCATTAAACATCATGTTGATTGACTCTATAATGTTTAATCCTGTGCACATTAAACAATTCTAGTTTTAAGAATGATCACCCAGAGGGGAAACCTCTTTCTTGTCCTACAAACAATGAATGAACAGTAATAAGTGATGAGTCTTGATGACCTTTGCTGCGTGACCTCTGAGGTCAGCGCTCTCTTCCAGAGAATCCATCGAACCAGAATCCTGTGAAAATGGCTCCGACGCTCTCGGCTGAACTCAGGGTCCCGCTGCTCTTCGACGCTTACAAGAGTCTTACCTCACCTTATCTAGTGAAGCATGCATGCTTAAGATGCTATTAGCAAATCAATAGATGCTGCTGCCACAAACCGTCTACCTGCACTGCAGCAGTCTGAGGGTAAAACGCAACTTCAGCACATATTTTCTCATTTAGATTTATTTTGCATTAAAGGTCTAAACATTTGTGCACAATACACAAGTATGTTGACACTAAATTGCTGCTGAGTGTGAAACTATAAAATAGCAGCTTCACCCAAAGCTTCCCCCTTAAAATGGGAAGTGCGTGATGTGCTTTTCCTTTGAGCCCGCAATCTCTGAAGCCCATATTGAGGCTTCTGAAAAGAGAACTGATTTAGGATGCAGTCATCCTTTGTACCTTGCTGGCTTTAAGGTTTTCTGGTAGGCTGCAGCACCTTCACTGAATGCAGATACTGATGTGATTAAAAGGCACAAACACGCTCGGGTCCTAAACTTTATACACACACAGTCATGCCCACAATGAACGACCTGTGTGCGTCCTCAGCTAACTGTGAAAGGAATGCTGCAACCGTCAGCTGTAGGACAGAAGGAATGCTAAACGACACTTTTCATGCTCTAAAAGAATATTCAGCCACCACTTGAGCACAAGCTGCATGAAGATTACAAGTGTGTTTTCATGTCAGTATGAAAAGAATCTAAATGTACTATGTGTGCATATTCATGAGATGTTTCAACCACCTTGCGAGGAAATACATGCGGTCAGTTAGTGAGTTACCCCTGCATGTATTTCTCTAAATCAAACAAATGTTTGGAACTACTTAAACTTATTTGTCACTCTTTTGAGAAATGATCTGATCGTCAAGTAACGGCTGACACAGCTGAAGGCTGCAGTCGATGTGTCCTAGAATGATGCTGTGTGAAGTGAAACCTATCCTGCAACTTTTGGAAAAATTTAATATCCAAAGAGAAGAGGGGTTTGTGATGCTCGGCTTAAAATCTAACACATAGGAGGAAACGTTTGACTTGTAATATGAAATGATCAAAGCAACAAATCAGCAACAATCAGAGTTATTCAATATAATGTAACAAATTCAAAAAACCTGCTGAAGGGTCTCTACGCGTTTGCTGCCTTCATGCTGTGTGTGTCAGTGTTTTATAATCTCAGAGCGGCACAAAAGGTCACTTGACGCCCCTCACAGCCCGTCAGGAAGGAACCATAGAGGACAACGAGGACTAACAGACTTCATGCTCTGCTCTTGTTTAAGATGATTTATGGAGCCATTGTAGTTTTGTTTCAGCTCTCTATTCAGTCACTCCACTGAAAAGAAAATTAAATTTGCAACTGCAAAAATGTCAATTTCACCCTCAATAGCAACCATGCATGCCCATAATGGAACTTTATTCTGAGTGAGTGAAACCATACAGCTGCTCATCATCAGCCGTGCGGTCTGAATGGCTCGAGTCACTTTTTTTTTTTTTTTTTTTTTCATCGTCTCTTACTTGCGACAAGAAACTCGTCCTCCAGTTGCCTGAAGAACACAGTGACTTTGTCCAAGTCCAACAGGGCGGCCTTGGTGTCTTCCAGCATGGTGCGCTCCTCTTTCTGCAGGAGGAGAGAAAGAAAGCTCAGAGGACAGAAGCTGTGTGTGTGTTTTAAGACAGCTGGATACGTGGTAAAAAAACCCCAACACAAACAACAAATGATCCTGAACACATTCTCAAAGTGGACATAACAGGACAGACACACATGTTGACGATTGCTTCAAAATGTATCAGCTATACATCAAACTGAGTCACTCAGTAGTGCTGCATTAGAACAGGATTCTAAATGGGGACACTTGTGCCTTTAAGTGAAGTTCTGCAGGAGGCCCGTGAGACTGGCGTTAAACATTTAAAATTCTTGTAACAGAAGTATTTGTCCTGGTCAGTGAGTGCTTGCCAAGTCAGAGTCCCTGAATTACCCAATCGATTTTTGTCCTTCACGTCAAATAAACACACGTCACCCATCCTCACCAGGTGTGGCGCTAAAGTAGATTGGAAGTGCAGCAGAACGCCGATGGCTGATATCTGCTCCAGCCACTTCCTACTGGTCTCCTTGCCGTCTTCCTGGTACTCGCCGGCGTTGTTGAACCGGGATCGCAGTGCCGCCAACAGCTGCTCCGCCAGCGTGCACAGAGCTCCGGTCGCTGCCTGGCAGAAGATCACATCCCGGCGCAGCTGAAGAGATGTGTCTGATGTTGAAGGAAGGTAGAAGGAAGAGAGGTTGATGTCAGGGAGGGATGGAGTTCAAAAGTGTAAGGCAGCCCAACCTCCCGCTGTAACCTCCCTCATTACACGAGTTCAACTGGAGCCGCTCCAAAACATAGACTCTATTCCATTAGCTTGTGTCCCCTGAGAGGATATCTCCCATTAACCAGCACCATCTGCCTCTGTTCACTTCAAAGTGACTGGAGCATCATGTGTTTTGACACCAGCCCTCATTCCTGTACAAACAAGCTGAACAATCGGCCGCAATCTGGATCCGATCCTGATCTGGATAATGAAAACCAGCTTTTTTAAGAAATATATAAAACTGACTCACTTGACTTGAAACTAAATATAGGCAAACATCTGCTTGATCTGTTTGCAGTAAAGCTGTGATGAAAGAAACCCTTTTTTGGCTTCCCTATCCAGCATATGACAGAAAATGTTTTAACCTTCATGTGACAAACTGAAGTAATAGAAGAATGGAAACATGATTTCAAAAAGCTCCAGAAACCACATTTCTGACATTTTAAATAAATATTTGAGTTGCAATTCAATCATCTTTGAAGCTGCTTTAAGGTTGTGCAGATGTCCCGATGAAGTCTGGATGTATTTTTCATATGATGGATGATCTCATTAGCAAAAAGTTCAAGCTGTTGGAATCATTTAAAATACTTAAATTAACAGGCTTTTTCCTGCTGTTTAAAACCAAACTCAGCTGAGTGATTGCACGGCGTGTCTGTCCAATTTCTCTGGTCATTAAATGGAAAATTAAAACTGGCTTGTATTTAGGTTACTCGCCACCATCTCACTCTGATTATGAACTGCTCTCTCTCCTCTTTCACTGAGTTTCTGTACCTGTGCACTTGAGCAGAGCAAGGAGAAGCTGGTTCCTTCCATCTGTGGAGGCAGAAGACAAAACAAGGTGAGGTGACTGATATGAACCAGACCGACGTTACATAAGAGGTCTGCACATGTGTTTCACTGACCATCCACGTATCTCTGCAGGCTCTCCACCAGCGTTTTGATGGAGGTGGGCAGGTTCCAGGGGTCCTCCCCGATGTTCTTCTGAATCATGTAACGACTACGAATGGTCCAGTCGTCCGTTTGTCGGAACTCTGCATTAAGAACAGCAAAGTGTTAGTGCGTGCAGCTGCTCAGTAATTTCATTTGTTAAACGTTAGTTCTACCTTGACGACCTCTGACCTCTCAGACGGTAAACACACATACAGTATGCACACACAGAGGAATTAACAGTAGTAGATATTAGTTCACCAAATGTGATGTTAGCAGCTTACTGTTAGGTCAAAAAAAGTGCACTTTTAATCAAAGTTGTTGTTTCCCCACACTGCTGCTTCTCTGCTAAGTCCCGCCTCTTTTTCTTTTACCCTGAGCTCTCTAAAGGAAGCATGTCCTGGTCTTCATCACTAGATACACATTCTTTTTTTCAATGAACTCAATCAACGACCTTTTCTGTTATTTATTTGTCCTCATTTCATTTCATATTTGCACTGTAAGAATAATTAAGGAATTTTTCATCAAAGTTCAATGCTGTAGTTCAATATATTAATCTATGTATCTGGATTAAAGTTTGAATCCAAAGGTCGGTGATTCAATGTAATGGATGACAATCTAAAATAGTAATATCTAATCATCACATCTTTAATGTATAATTCCACTGGAAAGGCTTTCTCATTATTTTAAATGGCTTTTGATTTAGTTCCAATGACCGTGAACTGAACTTAAACCTTGATGCTTTTAAGACCCGATAGAAAAATTAAATGATGAACAGCACTCGCCATGCACAGCCAAACTACGTGGTCATGTGGCGGTCAGAAGAAGAAGAAGTCAAAGAATCCGCCGCATACTGAAAATGACTTTGTTGTGAGTGAACATGTTTCATTTGTATCTTCATCTGGTTCGGTCAGTTTGCTCACAACAAGTCTCAGTAAATTTGAGTCATTTAAAGTGTGCAGCAGATTATTTTTCCTCTAAGCCAATAGGAGACGTTGGTGATAAAGAATCAATATTTTATAGTATGCTTGCTTTGAAATGATCTTCTCCAACCTGGTTGGGTGTTGTCAGGGTAAAAGTGTTTGGTCTCCTCACAGGCTTTCATCATCACAGATCCTTTGAGCAGGCTGTTAATGGAGTCAACCTGTGTGAAGAGAGAGAGAGAGAGGGACAGAGAGAGAGAGAGAGAGAGAGAGAGGAGAGAGAGAGAGAGAGAGAGAGAGAGAGAGAGAGAGAGAGAGAGAGAGAGAGAGAGAGAGAGAGAGAGAGAGGGAGAGAGACAGAGAGAGAGAGAGAGAGAGAGAGAGAGAGAGAGAGAGAGAGAGAGAGAGAGAGAGAGAGAGAGAGAGGGAGGGAGGGAGAGAGGGAGGGAGAGAGAGAGAGAGAGGGAGAGAGACAGACAGAGTGAGAGAGTTCATCATTCAGGCTTTGAGTTTGCTTGATCCTTCGTTCTCAAAACGTATTTCTTGCCAACTCCTTCCTGTTACTCAGTTTTAATTCAAACAATCATGAAAAAACACAACAACTACACACTAAACCACTGCAGAGGGCTCCTGCTGAGGGTCTTTGAGTTTTAACAACAACAAGTTTGTTTTCAGCCCCCCTGAGCAGCTGTTTACATGTGGAAAGCCCATAAGAGAGTCAAAGGTAAGAGGAGATGAAAAGATGGATAGAGGTACCTGAGCAAGTGTGTGTGTGTGTGTGTGTGTGTGTGTGTGTGTGTGTGTGTGTGTGTGTGTGATAGAGAAGAGAGAAATAGGACGTCAGTGAAAGATGAGAATCAGAGAAATAAGGATCCTGACCAGAGGACACAGAGCCCCACTAAGTAACTCAGCCCAGATGTTGACTGATTGCTATCATAATCATCTGCTCCAAATGGTTCGGCTGTGACGTACGTGTGTGTGTGTGTGTGTGTGTGTGTGTGTGTGTGTGTGTGTGTGTGTGTGTGTGTGTGTGTGTGTGTGTCTTTAAGTTTCACTGTTTTTCTTCACTAAGAGGCCACTGTTAAGACATCTCTGTTACTGCTCACTTCTTTCAAGGTTTGGTTTTGGAATAAAGCTTTGTCGTTTTGCAGGAAATGGATCATGAATAAAATCCGGCGGCAGAACTGACCTGGTTGAAAAGGTGCTCGAGGCAGCCGTGCAGCTTGTCCTGTTTGTCCGAGGGAATCCTCATGTCACAGGGCAACTCGTCCCCTAGCAGCCAAAAATGACCAAACGGAAAAATCACACATTTGAGGAAACCAGAGTAGATTCTTCATCGTTATCACACGTGTTTCTTTCCATCTGTTTAATGCAAAATCTGATTTAAAGATGTAACAAGGCTTAAAGTTATTTCATCAGAAAGTCTCATTGTGTTCTCTTGAAGACTAAATGCTTTAAAGTGACAAACAGCAGTGGACACATACTTGGATCAGGACACAAATATGTGTCAGCCGGGTTACGAAATCTAACATCTGACTTTGTCAAATATCTGCAGCATTTTTGTGTTTTGGCGTTATGAATGGACGACATATGACTGACATTAACACAAACCAAAGTGGGAGCACATTTTGGCTTTTGATCAGTCCGTTTACAAACGGCCAATATTTCTCTGCTTTGGTTGACAAACAGGAAGGATTCCTTTGCTTCAGTTTGAGATGTTGTTCATCCCCTGATAGTGCTGCAGCACAAATACTCCTGTGTTGTCTCTTTACTCAACAGATGGTTTTGACAAACGCCTTGTCATACCAGTCTTATCTGATTGGTTCTAAAATGTTAGAGGAAGGACATACTGGTTGCTGCACTGTGGTCAAAGAAGCCAGCATGTTAGTAAGTGGTAGGCGTAAGGTCACTAACTTCACTTTAATTCAGAAAATAAGTCACATATTTCTCCTTTAATTACATGATGTAAACAGAAATACAAACATCTTCTACTTTTTTTCAGAATGGTACAGACCCGATCAGGTGTGACTTTTCTTCTTCTTCTGACCTTTAACTTGACACGTTGTATATGTAACTATATGCACCTTGTACTTGTATATCATGCTTTTAGATACGTGATAGCTTTAAGGCTTCTGTTGTAAAATGTTGTGTTACTATCAATCCTCTATATATTTGTCTTTGAGATCTTCTAGTTGAGTCGCTGATTGTTTTGGGTTGGTTTGGATGGTTAACCACACCTGTGATTACAGAGCTGGATTCTCAAACATTAGTGAGATTAAAGAGGACGCACGTCATCATGGATGTCCTTTTTTTTTCATTGCATTTATGTGACACATCGTAGAAGTCTCCCCTCCTTTGGTTATGGATATCAGGAAAGATATTTGAATGTGATGCACAACAATATGAACAGATTGACATTTTTTCTTTTTTCCTTTACCTGATCCCATCTCGTCACTCCCGAGGTAAGAGCTGTTACTCCTCACACTGGTGTAGGACAGCACTGAGTCTCTGTTGCTGTTGCATTCACTGTAATAAAGCACACACACACACACACACACACACACACACACACACACATTGCACACTGTTAAAATGTGTTATGGAGTTCATTCCATTCGACGACCACGAAGAGAATTTGGAAAGCTGCATCTTATAATTATGCTGCCAAATAGTCCTTCTGACTGTGAATGCCTCTCTTGATTTACAGTATGTGAGACCAAAGGTAATTAAATGTTTCTCACAGCAACAGACCGCCACTGGTTTACACAGAGAGGCGTTCACTGACACGTAGCTGCATCAGAGTCCCAAACATTAGGCCGATAATAAAAGCACATTTTGCACTGACACACTGAAATGTAGCTCACCTACTTCCACACACACACACACACACACACGCGTGTTTTTTTCCAGCGCTGCCAGTGTTTTGCAGCGCGGTTGTCAATGTTTTCCTTTAATCTATGGTTTGCGGAGAAGTACAACTTTGTAAAATTACATGGACTGGTATTTATAGTCATACGTCTATGTGATTCAACATGATTACCGGGAGCATGTGGAAGATTTATGCGGCTGAAATTATACACGTCTTCCAGTGAGTGCGCTCGCGATCCCCTCAGAGGAATGATTCACGGGCTGAATTTCCATGACAAATGGCCTACGAGCGACTACGAGCTTCAAAATGACAACACCGGCTTTGTCCTTCTTTGCCATTACCCAGCTTGGCTGGAGGACAAAGTCGGGGGGGTAGGGGGTGGATATCACCTGCCGGGTTATTCTGCGCTCTCTAAAGTGTGTGTGTGTGTGCGTGTGTGTGTGATTGTGGGTTTGTGGTGCTGAGGGGGGATTTGGCCGAGCCAGAGCAGCTACAATTATGGGGAGAGAGTTAATAGAACCATCTTTTAGTAGTTTGGCTTCGACTCTGAGCTGGCTCGATTTCACACAAACGCCGTGTCACACTCACAATAACATGTGTGTATACAGTAGTAAATCCAGGCAGGTTTTTTTTCTCTCTCTCCACCTACTTCTCCTAATCACACCGCCCATTGTTTTCCTTTTTATTTGTTGCCTAATATACACACAATTCCCTCTCTCCATGTGTCCTGGATCTTTCCACTTTTGGCTGATTCTGCTCAGAGTTGTGTTGTTGTGTGTATCTAGAGACAGACACAACAAACCACAACACCTATGACACATGCACACACACACACACACACACACACACAGGAGGTGATTTCCAAATTTAGCCAAGCACCTCCTGCCAAAAGTGTGAGTACCACTGTGACAATTATCCTGACTGTGGTAGAAGAGCTGGCCTCAATCTTAACCACACACACACGCACACACAAACAAACACAAATAAACACACACACACCCTGTTCACGCCCACAGTCTAATGTACCCTGGTTGATGTATTGACGGCTCTGAGCACAGGTGACGACGCACTCACACTGAGAAGTTATCATCTGTGTTTAGACTCATTAACAGACTCTTCTTCATTGTTTTGTCTTACATCACACACACTTAGGATTTTCACACTTTCAAAGAACGCTCAAAATAGTTTTCACACTCGAGGAACCACACATAAAAAGATACCATTGATTTTTGCTTGCAGTGTCGTTCTTGAACATATTGCTTATGCTCAACATTTAAACCGGAGGAGCGACTCAGCTGTTAAAGAAGTTAAATACATAAAAGCTTCAGGAAAAATAAAGGCAGTTTTCAATTGGACACATTTCGACCTGCTGAGTGTTGTTCAGCTGTTCCATTATATCTTATTCAACTTAAACTCTGCAGGTAAAGTTTTTGCTACACATTAGTTCATGTTCTGTATTGATTCAGTGTATGTTTCATTAGCAGTGTATCCTGTACGAGGTGCGTGTAAGATCTGAGATAAGATCAAGTAAGAAGTGAAAAAAGGAACTGCGTCTGTTGGACTCTTGTTTGAGGAGAAAGAAGTCTATTTTTAACGTGAAGCCACAAACAGGAATCAAACACACACAGTCACTTGAGAAGCTCTGTGATGTCAGGAATGAGCTGTTAGCTGTCTCTTCTGCATCTGGACACGAGCGACACGGATCTAAATTAAGGACGGATTAAATGTACCCAGGTTTAGAAACAAACAGGACCAGACTCTGATTTCCTCACACTGTCTTCTTTCCTAAGTTTCTGTCTTTGACCCGCCTGTGTGTGTGTGTGTGTGTGTGTGTGTGTGTGTGTGCGTGTGTGTGTGTGTGTGTGTGGGGTAGCAGTTCTCCTCTGTTCCTGTTCTTACATTTTGTTCCTCACATGCTGTTCTCTGCAGTGACCTCCGACTGCTGCGCTCTGTCACCACCTACGGCTTAAATGTCTTCCTCTCTTATTCTGTCACCACCTGCCTCGAGAACAGAGTAACACTTTTCCTATTTTGATCCAAAAGTTCACAGCAGGATGATTCATCTTCATTCATGGTGCAGCCTTATCCTGTCACTGGGCTTCATTACTCTGAGCGAGTGTGTGTGTGTGTGTGTGTGTGTGTGTGTGTGTGTGTGTGTGTGCACCACACACATATTACAGCCTACATTTTACTTCACATTTTATTGCGATGAGGTATTTGCCTTTCACATGGCGTGGCCGGGGCCTTAATGACAGAGTGGGTGAGGAGGCCGCGCCCCAAACATTTGGCTCTATTATACACCAGCCCACCACACCAGCAACCAATAACTATATCTTAGTGGGTGGTGCAGGGTGAGGCTCGGTGGAGGACTGCCCAGTGAACCGTGCACACACACACAGAAACATCTGAATGAACTCACAACAAGCAAATGACATAACCAGATCTGACCAAAACATTTTAAAAGATCTTTCTAGCTGCTAACGTCTCAACGAAAAATACCAACATCTGGAAAGATTTGCAGCCTCCGATGGGGGGTAATGAGCAGCGTTCTGGGTTATTTATGCTTTAGAGAGTCCAGAGATTATCCAGGTGTGAGAAGGGAGTCAATTCTAACGGTGTGTGTTTTATAAAGATGCTGTCATACCAGAGGAAGAAAGTGAAACAAACACAGCGTATCTATTTCTTATTTGTTTCCGTTACCTTCAGAAAATCACACTGAGCTGTTACACAACACTGGTTGTAACCTCAGTGAGTCAAACACAGGGTTTCCTGATCTGGTCAGCACATTCAGTATAAGGGCCAATCTTTGCATGATACGACTGAATGCTAACAAAGCAGCTTCTATCAACCAAAGAAGAGCAAACTTTAACACTAGATAGATGTGAAGGAGTTAGACACATAATCCAGGCTTAATGCATCCCTGCTGCAAAATGCAGGAAGGACAGGCAAAGAAATCTCAGACTATGTAACCTCGGGATGATGATATCACTCTCCACTTCATCAGGGCACAAGCCGATCAGACTACAGTTACAGTTTGTAACCCGATAAAATAATCTGATGCCCGTAAATCAAAGCACAATTCAAAGAGCCATGAGAGTGTCTTTCAAATCTTACATGTCAAACTCGTACTTGGCTTTAGTGACTCAATGAGCCTCGGGTGGAGGATGATGAGATACGTCTCTGAACACTCTGCTGTGAAATTACAACGTTCATCAAATAAAGATAAAAACTCTCTGAAGCAGGTTAGGTGAGCAGCATCAACACCTTGAAGCACTTTTTATTGTTTTGGCCCTGAACACACACTGCTCCCTCTAAATCAGCTTTGTGGTCCAGTCCTGAGAAATGCAGATTCTTCTTCAATAAAAACATTTTTTTTTTATACCAGCCAGCTAATTTAGTAAGAAAACTAAACCCAGTGTTTCACTGAACTGTTAAATTCAGATGTCCTTGTCCAAAGTGTTAACCTCAACAGTAGCTCTTATCTGATGCCTCCATTAATTTTAATTACCTGTAGGAGTCTCTGTAGCTCATTGTGTCATGACCCGAGTCCTCCTGGTCCTCCTCGTTCACCTTGAAACAAACACGTTTGATGCCGCCTTGCTCCACTTTGTCCTGGTCGCAGCCGTCCTCACAGGGGGCCAGAGAGGGGGGCTGACTGCTCTCGTACACCGGAGGCTCCCCACCCTCACCTTGGAGCTGTGTCGGTTCGGTGATAGACGACAAGAGGCTGAAGGATTCATTCAAGGGAGAAAAAAAACAAGACTTTAATGGAATGATCACAATGACAGGTGAGAAGTGTTACTAAAACACAAACAGCTCAAAGGAAGATTTACAAAGTCGATATGTTTGGTGTCATAAGGTGGATATTATTTTGTACCCTTTAAATTGACTTTTAAAAATGCACCACTGTGCTCCTTTTACATCACTGTGACTAAAGAGACACACACTGAGGAGGCTGATCTACGGAGAGCCTTAAGGGACAAAATTCCATGTGATTAATCGTAATTAATTTCAGACCTTAATTAATCGGCATTAACTTATAATGCGGACAGCAAAGTCACAGTTTGTTCATTTTGCACTCGTCTCTCCCTCCACATGTCCACACCCCTCGCTCGACGCAGCCTCTCTTTCTCCTGATGTTATCCTGGCCTCGCTGCCTGTTCCTGAACTGGGCCTGGCCCATAAATATTTTGGGCCTGAAGAATGTTCCTTTTGTAAACCTTCAGCTTTAAACGAGGCAAAGGGCAGACAGACAATGAGAGGCTGACGAACAGCCTCAGGAGGCAGCGTTCAGCTTTTCATGCAGAGATCTCTAAATGTCAATGTGAAGGCTACAAAAATAGTCCACTAACATATAAACAGCAGGGGAACACCAGTATTTGATAACACTGCCAGCTGTTTAACCTGAAATACTTTGTGAAGGGATGGGTCCTTTATGTTTACTTAACAGAGGACTCATGGGGGAAGACAGAGGATTTATGATTTTATTATCTTTAAAAAGAAGATCAAAGTGTTTCATCGCACATAGTCGAGCAAACAGCAACACTTACACGTCTATTTGAGCGACATACTGCCTCATCTCCCTCACAGCCACATCCAGACGGCTATACAAGTGGATGTAGTTATCCTGGGTGTCTGTGTCTTCCTGTTTGAGCAGGAAGCTCAGCCCGCCTTCCTCATGGACACTCTGCCGGCTGTCGTTCAACCCCTCGCCTCCATCCATGGTCACCTCCCCGTTCCCATCCACCTCGTCTCCTTCCAGGCCCGAGCACTTCCAGGAGGGTGCTCCCATACTTGTCACGCAGTGCTGCGTGTGCGACATGGGGTTCAGTTGTGCTACAGGAGGGGAGGAGAGGAGAGGAGGGGAGAGGAGAGGAGAGGAGGGGAGAGGAGAGGAAAGGAGAGGAGGAAGGAAGGGGAGAGGAGAGCAAATGAGAGGAGAGGAGAGGGGAGGGGAGGAGGAAATTAGAGGAGAGGATATAAATATGTTTGCAGTTGTGAAAGAAACAGACATAACACTATAATATAAACTCCAGATGTTTCAAGCTATATGAGGTAATGCTCTTATGCGTTCCCTATTTAGACTCGATGAAAAACAACTTCTCAAAGGGCACTTCTATCTGCAGCTGATATGCACGGCGGGAGCAGGATGCAAAACTGTTATCTTGGGTCGACTGCCAAACTAAGCTGCAATAACCTGAGACGTCCCAAAACAGCCGACAGATTAAGTTCCTTCGATGAACTCAGAGTGTGAGCAAACGCAATGACTTAACAGACGAGCACTTGTACTTTTTATACACATGTTCCCTGCATACAGCGAGTTTTACTGAAGAGGAGCTACAACTCCTGACAAGGAGGAAGAAAACACACCTGAACGTTTTAAACTTTAAAACCTGCTCCCTTTTGAAAGGTGTGAGAAAGATCAGGCAGGTAAATGACAATGACATTTCAGGATGCCTAAACTCTACGTTACCACCTCTTCCTGTTCCCGTTCCAGAGCTAACAAGACATAATTGCTGCAAGCTGTTTCCATAGACGACACCCTGAGAGGCACCGCAGCTGAACTACTGCCGGGCAGATGTGAGACCTGCAGCTGGTGCTGATAGAAAGATGAAGACGAGGCTGCTTGGAACAATGCAGGCTAAATGTCTGCAGTCTAGACAGCTGAACTGTGTTTTCATCTTTGCTGAGAGTTGAGGGATTTCAGCAGTCAAGTTGAGACTCTAATAATAAGGCTGTATCACAAACAAGTCCGGCCGTATAAATAGACCACAGTGTTCTTTATCTCAAGCTTTGTAATGTTTTGCCCTCTCATTTATTGGTACCACAAACTTTCTCCCCCTCCCCTCTTTGACCTCTGAACATTCCTGCTCTGCGGTGGAGCCGCCATCTTTGCTGACATCACTCACTCGATTCTCATGTCAATAACATGAGAGTATGGCCTGCAGCTAATGGAGTCTTAATAGCAAACCACTCATCTAATTTACTGTGGGAATCCTTGTTGGGACCTTGTGGCTGCTGTGGGAAGCTGGGGATGACATTCCCCTCCATGTGTTGCGGGATTTAAATGGTCATGGAGGGTAATTATTCAAAATGATCACTGAGCGAGTGTTAAGTGGGTTAAGCTTTATTATCGTTAAGATGGATGGATCTGCATGAAGCTTCGTTTCAGCGATGGATATTTGAAAAAAAGATTGCATGAATGTTTGAGTGGTGCTTCACAGATGTTGTGCGTCTTGCTACCTTGGTCGGGATCCAGGCCAAACAGGGAGTTTTTACGCCCGAAGCGGATGCTGAAAGTCCTGCCAGCGGACGTGATGTTCTTGGGGTAGGAGACCTGCATGAAGTTGACGTGGCAGTTGGTGGGGACAAAGTCCATGGAGCCCAGAGGGTGAGGATGACCACCTGCCTGTCTGAAGGATGGCCACGCCTTATTCCTTAGCTCCTCTGCAAACTGGGTGAGAAGGAACAATTAAAGAAAGGAGAGCAGGACCCAGACTTTACATGAATGAAAAAGGACTAATCAGTAAATGAGATACTACAACAGAAAAACACTCTGAGTGAGATAAAGAGCAGAACTAAAGCCAGTGCTTGTTCTTCACTCCCTGAAAATTGTCCCTTTCAGGCAGGGAGGGGGGTCAATCTACGATGTAAGAAGTATGTACCAAGATGATGGATAAGCCACAAACGAGAGCACTTACCAGTACATTAATGCTACGTTTAATTGGGTGTATTAACAATGTAGATAAGATCCAAGTAGAAAACGTGATGCAACAGTTTCATTATGTGTGCAAAGATCACGCATGTCACATCCCTCTCCTGCTTGTTTGTGGAGAACTTTCCGAAAAAGATAAGATATAACTTTATTGATCCCTAATGGGGAAGTGTGTGCTACATTCACACATCCCTCACACACTCCTGTGGAAATTTCACTAGTGGGACAGTCAGAGGAATTCAGAGTAAAGGCCTTAAAGTGGGAGAGAAATACACAGCTGTTTGTGTTCACTCCTGCAGTTCAAACCATGAATTTGAGGAAAGTTACAGGATCGGTTATCACATCCTGTTTTTTTGTTTGGATGTCAGCGTGATTAAATATTTTAAGCTTTCTGACCTACACTGCAATGCAATGCCACGCCTGCCAGGGATCTGTCAGGCTGATGTGTACGCGTGTCGTGATGAGAGTGCAGGTGTGTCTTCGTACCTGTTGATAGTTGCTGATACGCTGTCGGATCCTCTTCAGCTTGGTGTCACAGATTTCTCTGAACTCAAACTGAGGCATGGTGACCACTCGGTCACTCTGGGAGATGAGTTGGCTGCAGTTATCAACAAAGAGCCTGTCATCGCTCGAAAAGGCCTCCAGGATCTGCAGAGACGAGAAACATTTGGAGAGATTCAATCAGCCTTGCAATCACATTTTGAGGCTTGATTTAGTTTGGTGCAATCAAATTTAAAAACTGCTTCTTAGTAGAAGGTGGGGAGTTTTTCCCCCCTCCGGCTTTAAACATCAGTGCTCCAAAACAAACAACCAAAACCAGCAGTGAGGCTCGAAACTCTCCAGCTGCTTACAGGATCCGTTATAATAGTACAACTGGAAGAAATGTCAGCGAACAACAATCTGCTCGACTGCCATCAGAAACATTAGATAAGGATACAACTTTTTGAAGTATGTTAACAGCAGGTATACATATTGTAGGAAACATGATCCAACATAAAGGTAATAAATCAATGAAAGTTTTCTTTTTTTTTGCTCCGTCTCTGTAAGTACCTTAGCGGTGAGGCTGAAGCAGCCTTTTGGCTCCACCATCTTCTCCAGAACGTGGCTCTTGATGCCTGCCGTGCTGACGTACTCGTAGACCACGCCGTGCTCCAGATGGACGTTATCCACCGTCATGCTGACGAGCGGCAGATCTTCAGAGAGGGAGAGTCGGTCCAGCCGGTGGTCTGTGTGGCACAAATGGAAACTTTCCAGGACAAACATTTCTCAAGCAGTCACCAGAAATATAATAAAGTTTTTTTTTTGAAAAATCTAGAACTATTAATATATGAAAGGAAACAAAATGAGAAACTGGTCCAAAACAACAAGCGAAGAAAACACAACAATGAATATGCACTCTGACTGTAGGCATGTAAGTGCTCTATTCACCACTCAGAAAGAAAAAGGATTTATTCCCTTTGATTAGACTGCAGACTCTGATAAATCTGCAGACGTTAGACAAAGTCAAACGAAGTTGCAGAAGAAGAGAAGTTTGTAACACATCTTCATCTAGGATCTTTACGTGAGAGTGCTGTGAAATAGTAACTCATTTAAGTCTCTGCATTTTAACTTCTTTTAACAAAAACAATTCAAAACTAATATCAAAGTCTTTTAAGTGATTGATTGTCTCATCAGTATGAGCTGTGAGAAGCATGTTGTCTTTACTGCTAATAAAACATTCACATGGTGCAACCCTTAAGAGGAATAAAAATAGCATTGGGAAGGAGACTGCTATAAAATGTTATTGACTGAAGATGTTAAAAGCTTTTTGTTTATCTATTGTTAATCTATTTTTGAAACATGGAAGTGAACACAGTAACACATCTGTACACCTGATAAGTTTACATACACTGTGTCAGCACTGGAGGAAAACATGCTCAATGTGTTTGAACCATAACAAACAGAGTAAATACTGTCTGCACTGAAGGAAGAGTCATCAAGAGTATAATTCAAACAGAATCATCGACATCTGAAGCCAAACACAAAGCGTCTCTGACCCCCTTCAGACGTCATCAGAAAGTAGAAATTCATGTTTGAAAATAAGACTCTGGTGCAATGTGTCTAACTCTAAGCCTATAATAAACCTACTCACACACTCACACAGATGTTACAGTTCACAACAACAAACTGCTAAATAAAAAGATCTCCCCTTGACCCTGATGAAGGCCACATATGTTGGTCTGATAACAACGTTAAACCAGTTCATGTTAAGAATAACACCAGGAATCCCTTCTGTACTTCTCCAGTATGTTTACTGCCCAACATGATCACAGTGATGGTTTTACTTCCTCTACAAATACTTACTACCTAAAACTGTGCTAACCTCTTAAAAGAGTTGCTACTGACTCTGCAAAACACTGAAATAAAGAAATGAAAGTTCCTCCTTTATTAATTCAAATGAAAGTGAGTCACATTGTAACATTTCACCTGTTCCATTTGTGCCGTTCTCCTCGTCGTGGTCCGACCCGTTCTCCACTGGATAAGGCGTGAAAGGGCTCTCCTCCTTCTCACCTTCACCTCGTTCTTTTTGTAGCTCCTCCACGTCTTCAAACGCTCGATACACCCACTGACACTGAGGGAGGAGGAAGATGAAGGCTGAACAGTCACATTACAGGAAAGTGCAAAAAAACAAGATTTACAGAGCAAAGGAGGAAGTGAGAAGACAGAGAACTATGATAAGAGGTAAAGGCGAGATAAGGGGAAAGTGCTTGAAGGAGGAAACTGTTAAATATAGCTATAGTCATTTCATAAACAGAAATAGGTACACTTTGAACACAGAATTTGTATTTCTACTTCCCCTAAAGACACCTGACAAAGAAATCTTGCCCGACTGCTTTGCATCTAACTCTGAAGTGCAGCGAGCTGTACAGACAACATCCTGGTATTATATCCGGCTGTTAAATGAACCAGTAAACTTTGACTGGAAAAGGTCCAAAATAAGGTCGCTCAGCTGAGCTTCTGCAGGGGGATTTTCAAAAAGTGAAAGGCTGGGCTATAAAAACAAAACAATGTGCTTCGTACAGTAGGTTCAGCCGCGTGGAGAACAGCCTGGAGCCAAAGATGTTGGAGCAAACAGACATGGGCCTAACAGTTTCAAAACTGGTTAAGTAGAAATAGACTTCTTAGAATACTCTGCTTATTTGAAAAGACAGAATTAAATCAGAATTCACTTCAAACGTTGTGTTGTTTACATGTTGCTCAGGGCTAAGTCTTCTCTTTGTGCAGGATTTTATCTGGGGCTGAGAAATGTCAAACTCTCACTACATGTGGCCTGCAGCGACAAAGTGTCAGCCAGTAATTTATGTCAGAGATCAGTGGGCCACCCACTGCTGGAGCCAAAGGCGCTGATAAAGCAAAGAAACCTGTTGCATGATACTTCTTGAGTATTTTGGATATTCAAAAGAACAGGAAGCTGGATGAAATGGATGAACTTCACGAGACTTGTTTTTCGCTCTTTCAGACACGTATTTGCTAATTCCCATTATTCTAGCTAAAGCTGTTCTACTGGCGTGACAAGCCAGGAATGTCTGGGTCATTGAGAATCTGTAGATCATCAAATGGGAATTTACTGAGCTGTCTCATATTGTTAAATGATCTGATAAATTAACCTCGAAACGACCGATGCTAATCAGGCTAACTGCCATGGCTTAAAGATATAGTGGGAGTACTTTGGTAGCCATAGCAACGCATACAAAGATAACTTTGTGGACATAATGTGACATTGTTCACTAAACCCAGATAGTTGAAGTGAACCATATTTAAAATGTAGGCTAAGCTGTATTTTACTTAAACTAATAAAAATGTCAAGATGCTAAAGGGATTATTTTGTTGTTGTTGTAACTCATTAGCTCGCACATTATTTATTTATCATTTGGGTCCTTTTTTCTCAGCTGTATTTAAGGTGAAAGCCTCCCAGTTTCTTTCCAAATATTTTGAGTTTATGGAATAAAATAAAACCTCACGAAGAGTAGGCTGCGCCATGTATGTCCGAAGCAACGCAAGTTGACGTTTTTTTTATTTGCTAAATAAACTGAATTGCAGCCAGCATGAGTGATGAATGTACAAATAAATGCTATTACTGAAGAAACATAAGAGAGGAAGTAGAGATTACTCTGTTGATTGTTAAGGGAAAAGAAACTCCTTCAGTCAGCACAACACTTCCTCTTACTGTATAAATGCTGCACTTTCACTAAAATCTGCACAGCGGCTGTGTCTGTGTGTGATTCCATGCATCCTCTCACCACTTGGGGAGGCTCCTGGTGTGTGTGCTGGGCGCTGAAATGCTCCAGGACCTCCTGGTAGTCACTGCGGTTCACGTTGTTGCCGTTGACCTTCAGGATGACCTGGCCGGGCTGAAGACCCGCCCCCGCCGCCTCCCAGCCTGCAAGTGTGTCAACACAGGACCAGAGGTCAAAGGGTGGCAGGATTACAGGAGAACTTTCTACAACACATTGGACTATTTTGAAAACATGGAGTCAGGGAAGTTCTGAACACGTGTCTCCTATTTTGATGGAATAATTTTCTCCAAAAATGAAAAGCACATGAGATCATTTTCTAAGGAAATCTTTCTAAAAATGTTTTGGACTCCATTCCAGTATCTGCTCAACCTCGCCCCTTTTGTTCCTCCAGGAAAATAGAAAATTCCTCGCTTCAGTGGCGTAACACGATGTCCCAAGAGACTAATGGCTTTACAGCCTGGAAGTCCAATCAACACCTCCATCATCTTCCTCTCATGACCTAAAAATATCAGCACTGGCCTCACTCCCACCCAGGGGTGCCAGAAATTACCCAACACTGCGGCTACTTGACCCATGCACGGATGACACACAGGGGAGCTGATTTACGAACAGCAAACAACACTCGAGAGTCTGAAATCAGACGGAGAAAATACGGCTCGTCAAGACGGCGGGAAGGGGAAAAAGAGAAGGGCAGTGGAGAGGACGATGGAGGGGAGAGAAACCCTGAGATCACATTCTTCTGTTGCACCATCCCACAGCTCTTCCCTTTCCTTGTTTTTTTTTGTTTTGTTTTTTGGTGTCCTCTCCTGCTCCTGGCTGCTTTTCACTTTGGGATTTATCCTACGATGACGTAACTCTCTCGCTTTTCTATTTTGAGTCGCACGAGGCCGTACAAACATCTGGTTTGGAGGTTGTGAGGACGGAGCAGAAGGAAGGAGAAGGTCAACAAAAAAGTGGGTGTCTTCAATACACACTGAATCACAGAGAAGTGTGTGTACACGTGTGTCTTCAAAGCAGAGTTTGGTCTATTAAGGGTGTGAACCCTGACCTCAGGCTGTCTGGCTGACAGGTGGCCATAAAAACCTAACAGAGGCTCAGTAAAAGCAGAAAGTAACAGGTGGTTCGAGGCTAGAGTTACCTCATCTTTCCTTTAAATTCACCCAGAATTATTCATCTTTCTGACACTGGAAACGCTTTGATAGGATTTACCGGCACTGATTGCGCAATAACAAGGTCAAATTATTACCAATCTGTTCACACATTTCCTGTGTGGAACTGGTTTCAAGAAATATTCATTCAATTATGTCTCCCTGAGAGCTGTGTGTGGTTAAACCGTTAAAAAGGTTACGTTCCCATTAGGTGTTCAAACCGAGGGTTTCTTTTTACTTCGCAGATCTCCACTGTGTGCTGTGTCCTTTCCTTTAACCGTCACTCACCTTTCCGGACAGCGTGGACATGAGGAGGGGCGGAGCCACAGAGTCTGAAGGAGAGGCTGTCTGGGTTGTCAGGGATCTTCACGATCCTGGGAGGGAAAATATCAGTCAGACCAGAGATGTCACCAATTAGGTTATGAAGCCTTGAGAAGCAGACTCATCGCTAAAGCTCGACCCTGATTGACAGATCACCATGGTAGCAGCTTGTTAATCATAGCGGCTAACCCTAACCCTTAAGAATTAGCATGCTTCAGAGTCTTCTTTTCCTCTAAATTAGACAGTTGTTTTCATAATCAGGATGTTTTGAAGAAGTCTTTGAGACCATAAACTCACGAGACAAATGTTTTCAGGAATATCAAGTGAGTGTTGGGGTTATTTCCTCTCATAGTGAAATACGATCAGACTGTTTTTGCATCATGTGGAGATGCTGTTGTTGGCCAATAGGAAACATGCAGGTTTAAGGCACTTCCACATTGGCTCGACTTTAAAAAAAAACTGAGACTAACTCGACCTGCTATAAACAGTCTAAGCCGGCGTGTGTGTGTGTGTGTGTGTGTGTGTGTGTGTGTGTATTTGCTCACTCCTTGGCCTTTGTTGCGACCAGCAGCCGCAGGGAGCGGCGTATGCAGAAGGCTTGGCTGATCATGGTTTCCACCTCAGAGAAGGGCCTGAGGAACAGCAGGTCCTCGTTGATGGTGTAGATCTTCCTGCCCACCTGCAGGCCTGCCATCTGGACGGACAGACGCACAGAGAGGAGACAGACTGTTGCTTTGTTTTTGTTTTTTTAAATAGCTTTTTGCAGCTTGTTACAGCTCCCTCTGAAGCAGGGACCACAACTCAATTCATGAATTTTGCCCCTGGTGCCACAGTGAGGCTGACCCGGACAGAGATTTAAGTCTTTATTACCCACAATCCAGCATTCCCTGTGCCTCCAAGGAGTATGGCACCAAAAAAACAAAACAGCAGAGAGGATCAGTGAGTGCCGCTCAGTGTTTTCACAGCATGTTCAATCATGTATTTTCCATCATATGAAGAACAAGCTTTTTAACTGGAGGGAGTGTGAATCAAGATTGACCACTAGATATGATTGAGCCGTGCAATGCTCGCAACCGAGTTTCCTGTCTGCTGCATTTTGGATGTGCAAGTGTTCCCTGATTAAAAGCTTATTTACAATCTTCAGTGAAACACATAATAGTACAGAGATGGGTTTTTTTTTTTTAATGTCACCACATGTTTCTGCAAGCTAGCTGAGGTGTGTGTTATCAGATCTTTTCACTTGTCAAACAGTGGAAGAGGCTCAGGTCCCCTCTGAACTCACAGACAGACACACAGCCTGCTGCACATAACTAAATGCAGTCATCATGCACATCTTCAGTCACGTTGTGAGAATAATGGCGCCTCTGTGTGTTCGCTGTGTGAGGCCAGTGTCCTGGGCACAGATCCGGTGGGGTTGCCGTGGCTGAGCGGAGGCCCGGCGGCCCAGGATGGATGTAGGGACAAACTGGGAGGAGCTAACTCCATCTGAATGTGAAAGGATGTATATGTGTGTGTGTGTGTGTGTGTGTGTGTGTGTATGTCTGCATGTGACTTTGTCTATAATATCATCATATAGTAAAAGAGCTCTGTGTTTGTGTGTGTGTGTGTTTGTTAGTGTGTGTGTGTTAGTGTGTGTGTGTGTGTGTGCAACTTTCTCTATAATAGTATCATATAGTAAAAGAGCTGTGTGTGTGTGTGTGTGTGTGTGTGTGTGTGTGTGTGTGTGTGTGTGTGTGTGTGTGTGTGTGTGTGTGTGTGTGTGTGTGTGTGTGTGTGTGTGTCTCGGCCCTTTTCAGAGCCCCATGGGAATCAGCTGAGCCTCATTCACTGTGCTGGCACACGGGCTGTGTCACAACTAGCAATCCTGTTATTGTGGGGCATGGGGGACGAATAACAGAGAGAGAGAGAGAGAGAGAGAGAGAGAGAGAGGAGAAAAAGAAAGACAATCCAAAGAGTGATTGAGGAGAAGAGCAATGTGGGAAAAAGCTGCAATGAGTAAAATAACAGAGAGCAATAAGGAGCAGAGAAAACAAGACGGAGTGAGATGAAAAGAAGACGTTTTTTAAGAAGAGATTTAAAAGCATCTATAAACTAAACAAACTTTCTTAATCAGGCTAATCATCCCAGCCAAAAGCCTACAGTCACCAGTCAGCTCTGGGAACAAGCAGAAAGACACGTTCAGCTGATTGAAGAAGGAGAAACAGATCTGTGATGATTCAGGAGTCGGGTCGTGGAAGGGCTGGAGGAAGGTCAAGAATTAAACCATTAAATCTATGAGGAAGCAAACTGGGAGCCAGTGTGAGGCATCCTGAATCAGATTTCTATGATCTTGTTGATGTGATAATCCCAGCAGCAGCATTTTGGGGAGATTAAAAGCGATGCAGGGACACTTGAAAATAAAAGGAAAGAAATATAAACCAGACATAAGAAAGGCAGTGAAATCCCTTTTTTGGAAATGTAACTCAAATTTTCTATTGAAAGAAAGATGAATGAAAATCCTCTTTCATTATAATGATCAAAATAAAACCAAATGTGATACCAACATTTATTGCAGTTTACCTAAATGTATATTGTAAGGATATAAAATCGCAGGTGAAAAAGGGACATGACACACATGATAGGATCTGTTTCATCGTCTGGTAGAAAGTGTCATCAAGTATGACAAAGCCCACCATTTATATCCAGCTGTCAAAAGGACTTCAGCTGGTGACAAAATGTGGCAAAAGTCCTTTAACAGTCTGTTCTCAACACCATGCGTCAAGATGAAGAAATACATCGTTCTTGTTTTTATTCAGACTTAATGCCATTGTAAAAAGCTGTGTATGGCTAAAAAGGTGTGTGTGTGTGTGTGTGTGTGTGCGCGCGTCATGTCTGCATGTTTTTGTGGCATGATGTGAGCGAGCATGTCTAATGGCTCTCGTCTACAGCCAATCAGAGTGAAGCGCTACCAAAGGGGAAAAGGCGGATTGACAGCAGCCGTCTAAACAGTAGACAGCCATTACCTAGTGGAACTAATGCCCTGAGGCAGGAAGGAGATACAGTGAGTGTGTGTGCGTGTGTGTGTGTGTGTGTGTGTGTGTGTGTGTGTGTGTGTGTGTGTGTGTGTGTGTGTGTGTGTGTGTGTGTGTGTGTGTGTGTGTGTGTGTGTGTGTGGACCATTACCTCAGCATGTGAGCCCCTGGTGACAGACTTCACCACGATGGCCTTGTTTTTCTCCTCGATCTCGAAGCCGTAGTCTTCTTCCTCGGGGTGAATCTAACACAGAGAAAATCATCTCATTACTCCCACATTTTTATTTTATCTTTCTTCAACAGTGAGCAGCAAGTAGCAACATGCTTTTATTAACACACACACACACACACACACACACACACACACACACACACACACACACACACACACACACACACACACACACACACACACACACACACACACACACACACACACACACACACACACACACACACACACACACACACACACACACACACACACACACACACACACACACACACACACACATATATACAGTTTTATTTATCTAAATCATCTCTGTTGCTAAGGTGCACATAAATATCTTTTAATTGGAGAGTTTTACATCTGAAGTCAACTGTATATTTTTCCTTCAAAAAGCTAATTGAGGACTCATTCAAGTGTCAAGTTAAAACCATCTTTAGCCCCCTCTCTGGGTGGTCATGTACACAAATCGTCCACACGTCATCACAGTGTCAATCTGACAGCAGTTTATGATTTTCATTGTGCGTCAGGTGTCTCCTAATGATGTTTCTTTTGCCTCTCATTTTCTATTCCCCAGTGAGGCCAATGCTTCATTAAAAGCTGTCATCACCCAGCACTTAAGCCTGCTTCCATTAGGTAAGCTTCTGGGGCTTCTTCTTCCTCCTGCTCCACTCTGATAAGATTTAGATCTGTGCTATAAGTTTAGAGGAGATGGCTGCGGTAAATAAAGAGTTCCTGCACTTTAGCCATGAGGAACGATTAGTTCTGCTAATCAAGAAGGGAAAAAAACAAACATCTTTTCTACATCTTGTGAGAGTCCAGATAGTGAACCTCCATCCTACTGTGCTGTGAAAAACAGATTCTAGTTGTGCTTCTTCACTGAACATTTACATTTCTGTTTCAGCCTCTGGAAACCGACGTTTAAACTGACCTCAAATTAAATGAATCATTTCCTTTTTTTTTATAAAGAGCAGGCTGTATTCTATACAAATTATTGCCTCTATTATCATAACAAAAGGCATTCAGATGACAGAAAAATGATTTACAATAGAAGCCTCTTCTCCGCCCACGATGACATGCATGCTGCACGGCTGATGATGACCTGCTATGAAAGAAATGTTGCCTATTCTAGTACTCTCCATCAACCTTTTCCATAACTGAATTCATTATTTTGTATCTGGTTCCTATCAAGGACTGGGAGTCCACGCAGCTACCTTTCTGCATGCATGTCACATAAATCAGTGAAGTGGTCTTTTAGGTCTCATCATAGTCTATAGTCTTGTACCGATCACTGGGAGCAAACATCACCACCTCAACTCACTCACTCGAGGCGAATTCTCCTGATTACATCCTAATGAATTCTCACATCACACACAGCTTACTCTGATTATCTGCAGAGAAAAATAAATACTCAGGGGGGCTGGCGGGAGAAACTCCAGATAAAGTCTGAGTGAAATTTCAGGAGTTTTGTGTAAAAGTGTGAAAGCACTTAACGTGTGTTTTAAAATGGGGCTCAGCATCATACTGCTGGTCAACGTCAACAGCACCGATTTCTCCCTCTTACTACGACCTACTTCCTTCCTTCAGTCTGAGCACTAAAATTAGACGCTCCCATCTCTGTCTTCAGACGCGTACGAGTGCGTAGTGTTTCTGACAGTAAACTGCCACCACTCATTGTTTAATATTTCTCCTCGGGGAGCCGTCCCAGGCGATCATAATGCCATGAGACAAAGCTCATTAAGAAGCAAACTGATCAGAGCAAATTCAAAGGTGTTTACAGTCATCAAAGCGTTTTTAGCTCCCAGGAGAAGAACAGCCTTTTTTTTCTTCCCCCTGACAGTCGTGAACACATACAACAGTCAGAGCAAAGTGAAGTGACGGATGTAGGCGATACCAGTATGTTTAATCACGTTATATAACAACTATTTATCACTCACATACACACACACAGTACTCTAAATGCATCTACTAGAATAGAAGAGCGATACATCCCCAGGTTAATGCAGATAAATCTGCTTTTTTTGCCCATTTTCATTCAACCACATTCATCATTTTATCGTCACGATGAAAAGACATTTCTTTCTTTGTGTATCAGACTCTGGAGAAGAGATGCTAGACTCACGATCGAGTTAATTAAAAGATCTTTGGGGCATATTCAGAGCACTTGCCTCAGGGAAACCCTTCAATGTTTTCCTAATTATCCTTTTTTTCCTCTCCTAAAACTACGAATTGTTAGTCTGGCACTGTGACAATAAGTATCTGTGTAACCATGTTAATGCGTGAGAGAATGTATAAATGCGTGTTTGTGTGTTTTGTTTGCGAGCCAGCTCACCACCAAAGACTTTGCCAAGATGTTTTCAATGAGTTTGAAGTCATTGCGTTGGAGCTGCTTGCTCTTGGTGCTGGTTCCCTCTATTTCCTCGTCCGCATAGAAACGGAAGAACTGGGACTCGTCTTTGAACTCGCTCTTCTCCAAGACTGAGGAGAGAAAACACAAGCAGAGCTTTTAATCAGAAAGCCGCAGCAAAAAGTTATTCTGGCACACATAGCACCGGACCACATCTCAATCTTTGTGTTCAAAGCTGTGCATGAAAAAAAAAAAAAAAAGTGATGTGAGGGCATAAACAGGCGCTCGGCCTTGACTTTGACTATTTTAACAGACGCCTTAAGTTGTGTTTGTGCTGATTGTAGTTACTTCTAACTTTTAATATGGAAAATGGTGACATGTTGATCTGTAACTTTAAAGACACGTGGACATAAAAAAAAACAGTTTTTCATGTCCATTCAGCTGAATGAAAAGAGATCAAGAACATGTGTGGACATCGTCACACAAACAAGCCAGTGGTTAATTAGCTCATTAGCTAATGATGCTAACAGAAACATCTGGAGCCAAATGACATCTGCGTCGTGGCCAGATGTGATTTGTCCAGGGCCTGGAAGGATTCTCCAGAGGACACAAGCGTCCGTCTGCCATGTGTGTCTGAGTGGGTTTAGATATTTCACTGTTATTCTGAGGCTCAGTCAAGAAAACCCTGATTAGTCTTTTTTAGAGTTTCTATGATAAAAAGCAAAGCTACATGAGGCTCCCTAGAAAAGTTTGTGAGTGTTAATAAACATCGTTTGAATAAAAGATTTTTTTTTTTTTAATGCAACATTAAATGACTCCCTGAGATTTCACTTCAATTTATATAAAATGAAATAATAAGTAGCCAATCACAGTTTGGAATTTTGGGCTGGCCAATCAGATTGTAGGTCAATGCTACCCATCTGGACACGCGACCTGGCAACTGATGAAAACAGAAGTGTGCCTCAATAGTCATGATATCCACTGTAACCATCACAAATCAACAACCTGCACCGTCAAGCCATGATGGTTTCATATTCTATTGTGTTAGAAAGATCGAAAAATATTGATTCATCTGTGTCCCTTAGGACTTCTTTTTTTCTTTTACATTCACGTTGTTTGAATCTGTTGTTTCATTGTAAAATGGGGAGAGTGAATGCAACACTGAGAAAGAAAGACGCCCAACTGTTCAGAGATTTGACGGGAATCTGGCACCCTCAGGTGAAGGAAAGCCTCCACAAACTGATTACACAAACACACACACACACACACACACACACACACACACACCAAATCCACACTGGCCTTGTGCCAACCTAAACAAGGCCTGAACGTGAGGCGCTTCCTCTGAGTCACAGAGGCTGTGGCCACATAATGGGGGGAGTGCTGCTCCGGAAACTGTCACACCATCCACTAAACCACAAGCAGTTACATAAAAATCATGATTAGAACAGGTGACTTAGTCCAAGGGTCAAGTATTCAGAGCTGAAACGTCTTCTGCTATCTATCTATCTATCTATCTATCTATCTATCTATCTATCTATCTATCTATCTATCTATCTAACTCCACTTTATACAGCACATGAGGCCCTGCTGTAGTTTAAGAGGAATAACTATGTCACACAAACCAGGCCTTTAAACAGATGTGTACAAAACTGATCTCCTCAAGGCACGCTCTGTCCCGGAAAGGAAAACGACAATATTACTTTCAATAGTTTCATATTGATTTAAAAGGCTGTTAATTCTAAAGACAAGTTAATTGTGGTGGCTGGGAAATCTTCGATAGCTCATAGTGCTGGTCCCATTATTGACATTCAATATATAATTACATGGATGAAGACAATTTGGATTTGGAGTCGATCAGCCCCGTCTCTTAAAGACGAGCATTGGAGGACATGCAGATCTGATGTTGTGCGTCATATGTTGTGTAGCAGCTTGTGCATGACGCACAGAGGGACAGCAGGGACAGAGAGTCAAAGCAGACAAGGACACGACAATAAAAAGTTGAATAGGACCAGGTGAAGTGTAGCAGATGTGCTGAGTAAGGAGTAAAAAGAGAGAGAGAGACTTGGGGAGAGGTGAGGAGAGCAGACAGGCTGTGAGGAAGAGGTCAGGACCCCGAAGAAGGGCGACGAGAGGGAGAGGTAAAAGAGAACAGGTGACTCCTTCCAACAGATGGTGGAGGAGGGAGGAATGTGTTTGTCTGAGGGCCAGGAAGGACAGTGAGAAGAGAAGGGAAAGACTGTCAGAGAGGGCGTGTGTGTGTGTGTGTGTGTGTGTGTGTGTTTAAATCAATGTAAAAAGCAAATACTTCACATAGTATTTACACATATTTGGACGCTTGTAATCAATTTTACATTTAAACATAGATAATGTACACATTGTGAGTCACGGCTGCTGCTTGTAGAGCTACACGTTATGTCAACAAACAGCCTGTGATATAGAGCCAGCGTGCTAATGTAAATAGTAGGGATGTTGTTTGTTGCTGGAGTGACTGAAGCGGTTTTGGAAGGAGCGTTAAGATCTTGGAGGAGGATCACACTTTAGTGGGGTGAAAAGATCTTGAAAATAAATATTTCAATAACGATGATACATTTGGGATATTTATCCAACAGTAGGCTGTCACACAACTGAAAGTATGTATAGTGTACATACTTTGTATGTTAACAACAGCCTGCCCAGGGACTGCAGGTGGAAATTAGCACAAGTGCTACAACCTGGTATAATGCATCTCTCCTTTCTGAGGTTAATGTATATTGTACACTGCCCCTGTTCAAATAAATAAATAAATAAATGAACGCTGAAAAAGCCAGTTAGTCTGCAGTTTTTTCATCATTTGAAAATCAGCTGTGTCTCCATGAGTGCTGTCTTGCCTTCATTGTTAGCCTATCATCTTTCTGCTCTCCTCTCAAACATGATTCTGTTGTTGTTTGCAGAATCAGCCGTTGATTCATCATCCATCCATTCAGCATTTATCCTGCTGCCACTCAGAGGACGAGCGCTAAAGAGCTTCTTCCAAGTCAAGTCATGATATTGTTTTATTACGTGTTCAATGTTTTGCTTTTTCATCCCTTGATTGAACTTGTATTATTCTGCAAAGCTCAAGATTGGGTCTGGATTTCACAAACCTGACAAGTTTAAGATGAGGTCATTTGGAAGTATGAACTATTGATTGGCACTAAATATGAAGGTATGTAGTGTTTGCAGAATAATGTACATCTCTCTTCCCGTTTACATCCATGGCACCATCACTTTTTAGATATTCTCTCATTGAATGGGCTAAAAGTTATATTTCATGTGGCTTCTGGATCTTAGGGATGAAGCCTCCAGTCTTCAACTCAGATAAATACCAACATAAAAACATTTTGAAGTTGAATGAGTCATCTCTTTTTTAAGCTTCTGTGGTCATCAGGATCATTATCAAACTACAAAAAAAGTGGAAAATTTGATTTGAAATCATAATGCAAACTGTTCCGATAGAAAATAAAACAAGATACATTTTACCCACCAATATGTCCAAATAACAAAACAACAAAAGCATCCAATATACAACTGAAGAAAACCTTGGCACAATTTGAAATATTTGAGTCTGTTATTATTTTATAAACATAAAAACATTGATTTGAAAGCAGGCCGACAGCAACAGACTGTCAACAAATAATCTATTTATTTGAAAAAAACAAAGTGTGAATATTAAAATCTGCTTCTGACTGCACTGTTGGTGTGTCAGCACTTAAACACCAACTTTTGTTTTTTAAGTGGGTTTTAACATTACCAGATTCAATTTTAGGTCCTCACCAGCAGTCATGGTTCGGTGCACTGACCCAGACACCAGTGTAGCTAAAACAAACAGCTGTGGTTAGGATACACTGCTAATGCTGTTTACATTCAACATATCTGGGCTAGAAGCGAAGCCGCTCCACTACAGTGTGGTCAGTGAGGCTGCAGACGCTCAGCTGGACCAGGTGTGCAAATTTAGGATACTTTTTAAAACCTATGACAGCATTACAGAGCAGAGAACTGTTCTGTGGTTAGAGGTCAAATTTAGAACGAGGTCATCGAGCAGCACCGAAAAACTAAGAGAGAAATAAAGTCATACAAGAACAGCTTTAATTCAGTTTAGCTGGTGTAGTTGGTAAACCCTTAATTATAAGAGACTGACAAAGGACGACATCTACATGGTTCATATTTCTTTGCACATCCTTCATGCGTGTGTGTGTGTGTGTGTGTGTGTGTGTGTGTGTGTGTGTGTGTGAGACAGTGAATTGAACTGACCGTGATGCATGAAGCCATTGTTGCAGAGTCCCACACCCAGCGTCACAGCATCCTCTCGGGTCGAGCAGTCTCCCTGGGAAACCAAATGAGTGACGCACACAGTCGATCAGTTACATTGCCTGTTTACACCTTTCTCACAGACAGCCGACTGCAGCACAGCTGGCCTCACTTATCTGAGTGAGGATGTGTGAGCCTGCACATGTTAATAATATGTGCATGATAAACACAACACAACAAGACTGATTTCCTCGTCTGCCCTCTTTAAAATCATTGTATTGTGACAAATTTCTGAAACATGTTTGGCTTATTAATAAAAAAGAAAAACATAGAAATAGGCTTAAGCTCTTATACAGTTATGACAGGTGTTATCATTACACACAACCTTGGCACCTTGTTCAGCATCACGTGCGTATCGATAGAAAGAAAGTATAACAGATGTGGATTTTACCTGCAGAAGGAGCCAGTCTACCAGCTTGCTGGCAGGCACCACAGATTTAAAGGTTTTCAGATGATGGTCTCTGTCCCTAAGGAAGAAAAAAAAGATTTCAGATTTTCATACTAAATTGAAGGTTGGTTGCATGAAAAACGATAAATATAACAGTCTGTGATGTCCCATGTCCCTGAGGCTGCTTTGTCAAGTGACCATCAGAAGTAATGAATCCCATTCATACGCCGCTGACGAAGCAGCAGGAGCAACTTGGGGTTAAATGTCCTACCCAAGGACACATTGGACATGTTGAGCTGGGGATCGAACCCTCAAACTTCCAGTTGAGAGACGACGACTCGCTCGCATCTATCTATTCCTTATACCGGTGTCTCCATGTGACAGGATGCAAAAATAGTAGAGCCAAACTTACTGAGATAATGATGTAAAGATTGAAAACCAGACAAACCTCCTGTAAAACTTTTTTTAAATGACCGATTAAACTCAACAGAGTTTGTTGTGTTTGAATCAAGCAAAAACAGGCCGCCGATTGTTTAGCAGTTTGGTCACGCTTAATGTACCCACGCTATAGTCCTTTAAGTGGATGGCTCGGGTTCAAAAAAAGTTTTTTTGGAAAAAGTGTATTGGACAGTTTTCTTCAGGACAAAGTGCTTCATTATCAACAGGTTCATTACAGGCCGACTGTTATTCTACAGTTTTATCGAACCTGACAGGAAAACCATAACAAGTCATTTTCCCTTTACAATAATCATCCTCTAAACTTTGGTAAAATCCCATACTGAAGCCTGCTAGAACAATCTGTGCACGCCGTTAACGCCAAGTAAGGACGTGTGGTGGGTTGTGTAACTCGGTGGGTGTATCAGAGCTCATTAAACAAACAGTGTTCATGCTATGAGTAAGACACAGGCTTTATTTGAACCGCCCTTTTTGTAAACTGAGATCTTCACAATGACGGCCAAATATATAATCTGCTGCTGACAAAAAGTGCACTGATGAATAATGTAAAAAATCTGATGTCTGTCGAGGTCTACTTATTGATTTTATTGAGCTTATATCTAATTCATCATATGTTATTATTCTTACATGTTAATGTTACGAAACAAGAGGCTGCTTCGTCACTCATGTTTATTAAAACAGAGGATCATATTTATGCATTCATCACTCATAAAGTATAATGAATGGCTGCCACATACAATGCCAATGTAGTGATGGATTAAAAAAGGCCAGGACTGTATTACATAATATCTGGCAGGCAGCAGAGGGTTTTGCTTTGTATGTTAATAGGATTTGTGCCCGGACCAAAAGCTCTTTGTTTGCTCCGATGGCAACCTCGGCACCTCAATCAGCGGGTGACTGATGGAGGGAGAGATAGAGGGATGAAGGGGGAAGAGCAGGAGAGGAGGAGGTGCAGTGAGACCGAGTGCGTGTGTGTGTGTGTGTGTGTGTTTGAAGGGGAGGAGCCCGAAGGCGATGACGATGTGTGTTTCCGTTGCTTCTGCACGAGTTCCTGCTTTCATTCGGACTCTTGGAAGTTCTGATGGAGAACATTTCTGTAGGGTGAGATCATTGTCTCACATCATGGCCCTAATGTCACTGTCAGGCTCATCGTGTAGATTTTAAGGTCAAATTAACCCCTTCAATGACGCGTTGGGTCATGGTATATGATCAACAAAGACCATTCTAAATAAATAACTGAGTTTTGAAGAAGAGTTCAGGACTAATTTCTCATGTTCACAGGGTTGTGCTTTTCCCTTTGATGACACATTGAGAATATGTTATCACAGTATGAAGCTGTACTGATGTTTTCACTGTTTGTGAAACAAAGAAAATTCTCCAATCTTTACAACAAAACGTTTGCTTTCTGATTGTGACGACACTAAAAGGCCGTAAGTATAAAACATCTGGAGAAACAGTAACAACATATTGATGGTAAAACAACATATAACCCATCGGACCCTCCTTACTAACAGCATTAAAACACATTATAGAGAAGCAGTGTGTGTGTGTGTGTGAAGTGAACACACAAGTAGCTTCATAGAGTAGTATGTGTTGTGCATCTGTAAGCATTAAAGTTGGACAGAGTGTCTGAAAGCAGGGAGTGCATTAACTGAGGAATAAAAATCAAAGGAGATGGATGAGGTTGAAAATGCTGCTGTCATCGTCTGAACTTCTTCTTCCCTCATGTGTATCAAGTATCCACGGAGATAAATTCAGTTAAACCACAACACTGCTCATAATATGTTGTATCTGCTTAATCCTTTGAAAGCTACTTTTTTTTTTATAAACCTCTCTTCATGAAAACCTGGCAGACTGAACTTAGAAGACTTGAACCTGGAGAACTGGAGCGAGAGGAAAGTGTTGCCGTTAGTTCAGTGGTTACAGAAAGGGTGACGTGGGTCAATGTGAAGCCTTAATGAATATGCATGCGTGCACCTGGAGATGAGAGACATTAGCGAAGGGAGGGAGGGAGGGGGGGAGGGCAGGTACATACTTGATGACAGGCGTGTGGAGGCTGTGGAGACGGCAGTACAGCCTGACGCCCTGAAAGAGAAGGAGAGCACAGCGGCTTGAGTCATAGCAGGAACACACCTTGAGTAAATATGTACAAGCATGGCTTCAGGACAAGATGTTTGACTGCTGACTGTGAAAGGAGCTGCCCCACGGCGACATTTTAGGAGACACATTTCAAAGCCATTATCTGAAAACGGGGCCTGGGAAGAGATGTAAACCAACACAAACAACCTTCAAGTCCTTTTTTTTTTAAATTTAGTCTCTGATTGAGTTTGCCATTTCCAGGCATCAGTGCTTCAGAGGATTATGGAATACATGTAGACACGAGTCACACAGGCTTATATGAATTCAGTAAAAAAATATATACATATATTTTGACCAGATTAAAAAGAGAAATATCTGAAGGTACCAGAGGCTTGTCCAGAGGGGGATAGGGGGATAGCCCCCCCCCCCTTTTAAATCTAATTGGCCACTAACCAAATCTATGATTGGATATTTGCTTGAATAAGATGGGACTTAAGTTAAAATCCATTATTCTTATCGTTACTCTTTTTGTTAGTACTTCCAGTGTAAATAAATACTTTGCTTTTTCCATAAAAACATCCAAACAGAAACTTGTGCAAAAGTTTTTTTGACGTCTTGTGACGACGTAATGGAGTGGTTTCTCCTTTTGTTCTTTTCTGAAAATGAAACACAAAGAAGGATATCCAGAAGAAGCTCGGTCACAGCTACCTTCGACATGATGTCCTCCATCTCGCTGCGGGCCTTGTAGGTGCCATCGTCGTAGCGGAATCGGTACAACACCTGCTCGTTCTTGAACTGGTGCTTGTCTGACACTGAAATACAAACAGAAAAAACATCAACCTTCAGGTATGAGCTTTTGTTGTGTTTACACAAGTAATATAGCCCTCCAGGTTTATTACCCCTGCCTCGTGTAAATGCTCTGAGAGGCTATCATTTCCACTTGAGAGGGCTCTCAGCTACTAAATCTTCAAGGTTAAACCTCATACCGCATGTTTGAGTGCTCAAGACTTTGAGTTAATCTTCTTTTTTTCTACAAGAGTGAATTAACAGTGGACCTGTTTGTCAGAGGAATTGACTCGTGCACGGTCAGTTTCATCGTTTAAATCCTAAAAGCAGACTTTTTTTAAACAGGCTTTTATGTGATTTACTTCCTACAGTCTGCAGCTCGGGAGTTTGGACTCAAAGACGGGTTATTACATTACCTGCCTGTTTCTTTTATTACTCTCAACTCTGTTTATGTCCTCCAATATATTTCCGAAAACGTCTGTATTTATAGATCAATCTGTTCTGGATTTGTTTCCCTGTTTGTTGATTTGGTTTTAGCAGACGCTCCTATCGAGAGCGATGAACGTCAGAGAGTACATAAACAACAAGCGAGGATCTCCAACGAACGAGCAGCTTCACTTCTGATTGGACACACAAACGCAGACAGTGCACAGAGGCAGAGCACTATTTTTATAATTTAAGTTAAAAGTATTTGTCGTCCTCATCATCTTCCATATCATCCTTTCATCAGTTTGGATTGGTTGATTTCCTGTCTTGATGCATTTGGACATGAGGGGTAAAAAGTGATGAACAAATAAAGTAATCAGAATGATTGTCAAGACATTAAAAGCTGAAGAAAATATCCGGACTTTAGATGAAAGTTGTCGACGTCTCTCTCATTCTGTCACAGCAAGGATCCAGCAGAAGAGTGCTTAGATAAGGATGACATGTGGTTCAGCAGATATGATCTGTGAACACACACATGCACCGATACAGAAGCCTTCAGAGGACATGCGGTCATACATTTCATTTGACTCAGTTTTCCCGTGATAAGTAGTCTGACCTATTTACCTCATTACCTTGGGATAAAAACATTTTCCTGGAAGTATTCCATGACTACCGGAGCATTCTCGACATTTTGAGTAATTAACTTGTTATTGTGGAAAAATCGAGACGAATAAGTTGAGGTCTTCAGTAAATAACTGGATATTTCTCATCATGACAGGAAAATGCAATGTATGAACACATGTCCGCTGAGGGCTTCCGTACAGAAGCATAAATATCTTCATGTTTGTTGTCAGACATAACGCATGCAAGTTCCATCACGGTTGGACAATATCGCTTTTTGTGTTTGGAAGTGTCAATGAAATATTATGAGCATTTCATCTGCGGCTGTTATTGTGTAAATACAGAGAAAAGACAAACGTGGAGAAGTTAATGTTTTGGGGGAAAAGTATGTGGTCGTGTATTTACAGTCTGTGTTGAGTGAGTCATGACATTCAGACTCTTAACACAGCAGACGAGTCTCTTCAAATCTCTCAGCTCACATTAATAAAGATCCCAAAACATGTTCTTCTTCATCATGAATCCAGCAAACACAAAAGGACTCACATGTACACAAACAGAAGCTTGCAGTGAAATGTGCCAAACAGAGGCAGTTTGCTTTCACCACAACAAGCTGGCATTGGCTCAAACAAGCTGCTTGTTTCTCTCAGTCTAGACTTAAAATGCTCTCGTAAAATCAAAACGACAGCACACAATCAGCCACTGTAAAGTGTCGAGTGTGGAATTCAAAGTATGTCGAACGATAACTGAATTATGATGATGGGGCGATGATGATTCCCTGCTTTGGGAAAAAACTGCAAACGTTCAAGTAAGAACTGGTGACATTCTCAGCTGACTGAATAAAGTTTGTACTGTGTGCTATAAAACTTCTGTGGTCGGCTGTCTCACTTCGTATATGTTCCTTTAGAGAGTAGAGTCAGCAGGGAGAGAGGGACGGATTTAATTGAGCATTCTGTCACTTTTGATTCATGCGTCTGATTTCTGCTTTTTATCTGGTGTCACCTGCACTCCGCCTGCAGACCTCAAGCCTCTCCATTTCACCCACAATGCCTCACTGGTGTGCCGCACAGCCCTGCACGTCACCATTGTAACGGTCTGTGGTTGCACGCTACAGTGACGGAGGATTTCAGGGGATTTTCCATCAGTTTAAAGGGATGTGAATGATGCTTTTCTGCAAATGTTCCCTGACAGGTTGATGTCTATAAATCGCGACAGAGGTTATTGTTACTTTGTACACGAGCCCCTTCAGCAACACTCTGGATAACTGTGTTAATGCATTATTTATACCCGTTTGTGTGTGTGTGTGTGTGTGTGTGTGTGTGTGTGTGTGTGTGTGTGTGTGTGTGTGTGTGTGTGTGTGTGTGTGTGCGTGTCATTTCTTAATGCATTATTCAGGTTAGTGGACGAGTGTGAATCACACACTCACGATAAAATCAGGAGAAAGGAAATGATGCAGGGACACATTTCCAGCATCATCATACCAAACAGATCATGGTGGTGTCTCCCCAATTGGAAGAGAGGGACAATTCATAACAACAATGAGTCAAATAATTACAGAAGGATAATGTGAATCAGAGAAGAAGAGAAGCAGAAATGCTCTGACTAAACAAAGTTAAAAAGAGACAACATGACTGTGGGAGCTGCAAAGAGCCTGAGCCCACGTATAAAGGATCAGAGAATGATGGAGGTTTCACAAAGAGAGACGGAGTGTGGGAATTAGACTCAGGAGGAACTAAAGGATGTTGGTGCGTCTCACCGTGGTGAATGATGCCATTTTCCAGCAAGGCTTGTCCCAGGTTGACTCCTTCGTCAGGTTTGCTGATCTCTCCGCTCTCAATCAGCCATGACACAAACTCACTGGAAAAAAAAAACACAAGAAAAAGGAGAAAAAGATGAGGACTGGACGATGTTATTACTGAAAATGTCGCCATCTATGCCACGGGGTCAGGCTGCAACAAACTGAGATGTTCCAGGTAAAATGAAGTGCATCTATAATTGCCCCATTTACATTTTCCTGTCTGTGGCAAATAAAAAAAAGTGTCTGTATGAGATTCTTGTGCGTTGTACTGAAATGTTTTTGATTATTATGTGGTTGAGGATTCAGCACCAAGAGATGTCACCGAGGGTTAGTGTGTTTTTTGATTTACTTTGTGGAATCAGGGTGGCTAATAAGCTAGCTTAAGGGAGCTAAGGCATCATAGCCAGTATGAGTCTGCATATGAAGAATAAGTTGTGGTGCTTGTTTTGCTCAGTTGGTAGTGTTGACGCCCCGTTGACAGAGGCGACAATCCTCGCTGGTTCATGACGCTGTTAGCTACACGTACTCCCTCACACACTCTCCTCACCTTCCCCGTCTCTCTAATGGCGCCCAGTCAAAGCAGAGTTTGTCCCATCACTCTGAAACTGAGACCCCTGTGTAATACGACATGTTAACACCCTCCTCGCCTCTCCGAGTGATACAGTCGGTCAGTGTGACATTTAAAATATTCTCAGTAGTTTGATTAATCACGAGCACGGAGGAGAGGTTTTGCAGATAAATTCAGCTTTCATCTCGTCTTTTTTGTCGGTGCGCTGTCCAAATGTTTGAAGAAGAAAATTGCATTCTCCTCGTAGACCTGATTATCTGGGGAAGTGATTCCACTCAGCAGTGAGAAATACAAACAGTGGATTGGAGAGAGGCGGTGTCTGTTAGTGTGTATTCAGAAATACACACACTGTATTCAGAAACACACACTCAGTGAATATTTTGGCATGGGAATAATTTTGAAGCTTCTGTGTCAAAAATCTGTGTAGATGTGCTGTCAGGAAGGAATGAGGGAAATGTTAAAGAATGTTTGTGCCAGTATGCGTAAATGTGAAGCGTGTGTGTGCGTGTCTGTGTGTGTGTGTGTGTGTGTGTGTGTGTGTGTGTGTGTGTGTGTGTGTGGATGTTGCATAAGAGTTTCATTTTGGACACAAATCTGTAGTGAAAATGAATATGAATAAGAAGTTCTAATGAGTAAGGTGTGTATGTCAGTTGAAATTGATATATAGAGAGGGTCACACCAACAGGCACGCACACGCACAGACATAAGAATAAAAGAAATCAACATTCTTGACAGTTCTGAAATGGCATGTTTGCCACTTTACACATGATGTGGCTGTGATTTGTCCACTACCCTCACAGTGGCGACACGACCGACACTGTTGCGGTAAACTGTGGTTTTGAAGGACAAATGAACGATTACACTGCACAGATGTGATGTCTGATTCAAGGGAAGGAGAAAAAAGGGATCAAATAAAAGTAGTGGTTTGACGGTCAGGGGACATTTTCTGTTTAAACATAACCCTGTCCTTCATGAAATGCACATTTTTATTTTTTAACTTTCATCAAATTCTCCAGGTATGAAAATGTATTTCAGCTCCATTTTCCTTTGTGTTCTGTGTGGTTTGAAGAACAACGTGCACCAAAAGTGATGTATTTCTGTTTCCCATGCAACACTGTGGAAACAGTAGAAGCTCAACATATAGAAAGGATGAATGTGAGACCTGAAATTGGGACACAGCTCGAGTGTTTTCCCTGCAGGATAAGTAAATGTAATGAAAACGTAAAGCTAGTGGAACAGAGTCCAAACAAGAACTGGAGCAAGAGGATTTGTCTTAAGACTCAACTCTTGAAAGAACACTTTATACAAACAGATGATGCTAGCCAAGCATTAAAGTTGCAATCACAAAAAGTAAAGCATGTTACCACTGACTATCTTCCAAAGTAGATAGCCGGCAGATGATGGAAGAAGATGGAATAATGCTATCAAGACAGCAGGGTGCTATCAAACAGGCAGTCAGCATCTCTGTTTGATGTAATAAGCACTCAAACTGTGCATGCTGCTAATTTCATCAGAGAGATAAAGCAGAGCTAATGCAGGTAGCACTCATCGGCAGGAAATGACTTCGAGATCCAGGAGAGGAACGCTGATAGACGTGGAAAACAGAGTGCGAGATAGAGACAGACGGACAACACTTTAACACGGCCGATTCCAAGAAGAGTGAGTGTCAGAGGAGAGAGACATGTACAGGGATGAGGAGGGCTGAAAAACACATGCAGTACTGCCGATTGTCCCTGTTGGGTCTCAGGATCCAGACGGCTAATGAGGCACATTTGAATGGAAAAGAAAAACACCCAGTCCAGGACTTCAAACGATACCACCAAGGTGGAAACCTGTCTCCCAGAAACACTATTACATCTTTGAGCAACTCATTAAATTTCAGTCTTGGCAATGGCTTAATCGTGTTATCGTCCATTTCATTTACTTAAAATAACATCTACAGATAGGAGGGGCATTTCATGATTTGTAATATGCAGGGAAGTCATGCTGGTAGTGTTTCAGGCATTAATGGTCACTCCCTGGTTTGTCTTTAAAAGCCAAACCCTCAGTCAACTATAAAGTCTTACCTTGTTATATATATTTTTTATCTCTTCAAGCCGTGTGCTTGAAAGAATCTTAATTGCTGCTCAGGATCTCTGGTGTGTATGTAGAGAAAACTTAAGCTAGTCTCTCATTCTCCATTCATTGCATTGAAACATCACGGGGACACAGGGGAGCGGGCTTGTTGCAGAGAGCTTCAGCTGAATGAAAGTCTGGGAGTGAGATTGTGTGCTCTTGGGTATTAGTGTGTGAGCAGCAACTTGGTCCTTTCTGTGACCCGTTAGAAGAGGCTATGATGGGGGGGGGGGGCTCATTACAGAGTATGAGGGGATAAAACAGTTCAGGCACTCTGCCAGGACTTGAGTGGACTGGATGGCAGCTCTTTGAAAACCTGCTGATCTTACATAACAACGATTTGTAAAGATCTCCTCGTGAACGACACAGCATTGCAGTCACATTCTTGGGAGCCGAAGAACTCCGCCAATGAGAAAGCAAAAAAATCCCAAAAAAACAACTCACTTTCCCATGAAGCACTTGGGAACAATACTGAGCTTCCGGCGTCTGTCCTTAATGAGGTGTCGACTCTTGGTCATCATCATGTGGTAGAGCTTCTCGCCCTTCTCTGCAATCATCACGTAAGCATCCCGCTCCATTCCCAGTTTGAGACCTTAAAAAAGAAAAGAGAAAGATGGAGTGTAAGAGGGTTCGTCATCATTAACACCAGTCAACAGCTTGATCTTGTCAAGTCGGACAAGTTCCTGGATTAACATCCTCGCCTGTGATACTGGACAAACATTGCAAACAACCACTCACAGCCATCTGAAGTCTCCATTCTGGTCCTCTTTACTTTTTCCAAAATGTCAAATACTTGGATTAAATCCCCTCTAAAACTGAAAACCTACACCGAGCGAGGATTATATGAGCTTCTGCAGGGTTGGGGACTTAGCTTGCTAACTATGAAAAACAAAGTTGCTAATAAGTAACAATATTGTTCACGTGCATTAAAGGGCAAAAATGACACTATAAACTTTACAACACCTTATTTCCTTAATTCTACAAATCACAAATAAGAACAAGAATATTTATTTTATTCTTCTGCAATGCTCTTTCAATATTTCAAACTATCTTGGAAAGCTTACTTGTTAGCATAGCATCCTCATTTAGCATAACAACCCTGCAGTAGCTCATACAGCTGCAGTTTTAGCTAAGTACTAGACTACAAACTGATTACTTTATGGTATGGATTTGAGAACATTGTAACTAATAGTCAGCAAAGCACGACATCCTTTTGAAAGAAGAGCAGAAGCAGCACAATGATGATATCAGAGGGCTGCGATTCATTAAGCTCCATGTTGGTCCAGCACTGTGATCCAGGAACACGTCCTTCTAGTTAAACGTCACATGTTCATTTTGCTGTGTCATCAGAGTCCGAGTCTCAGACTTTAAAAGACACGTTTCTTTTGACAGAGGAGGATGTGAGAGTGAAAATAAATGAACAAACAAAATCTCAGCACAGCACAGTGACTGTATCTTCATGCCAAGAAAAAAAATACAGCAGACCCATTACTGTTTGCACATTTGGACTTGCTTTTCAGAGCCATTTACACACATCAGGTCCAAAAGGTAAACGCTGTCATGGTGCTGTAAGAGGAAACAAGCAGGCCTTTGCCTGGTTGTGTTCTGGTATTGTGCAGAGGGAATGAGGCAAGAACAGAGCATGGAGACTCGAGTCTGCAGCAAACTTTTGAAACAGATGTAAATCTCTCGTAGATAAGTAGTGTTCAGGAGTTCAGGAGGGCAGTGTGATTTTGATCTTGTTTTTGTGTTGGCTTGTAAACTATTATTCCTTGATTGTAAAGCAGAAGATGTGAGGGTCCATTGTAACGCCTGCCACCCCACCACAAGCTCTCTGTGAGTACACTGTTTGAGCTGCTTAACCCCAACAAGGGGTTTTGATGAACTTCTGAACCGCACTGTGAGACTTTCTGACTCGGCCGGCTCAACCCTGCTGCACTGTGACTCTCTAAGCTGCTTAACTCCTCCGAGGGGCAAAGAAAGCTGCTGATCTCGGCTATAAAAGTATTCTCATCCAACAATCCGAATAGACTTCATAAAGAACAAATATTTGTGACACCTGGAAAAGAAAAAGTCTTCATCTCTTTTCAACCAGCCCGCTTCCTCTCACAGCCCAGAAACAAAGAGGCTAAAAATTGTTCGACATTATTGTTGTGTCGTTGAGTCTTGCAGATTTGCTTGCATCAGTGAATTCACTCATTCTGTTGAATGAATATGCAGGAATGGTAGAAAGGTTAAATATCAAAGTCAACAGAAAAACTGTAACATGTTGAAGTCATGTATTATCTGCACTGGTGAGAGACCGCACCTTGTTTGCAGTACAGGTAATTGCAGAGGTTAAAAATCCTTATAGCCGGTCAACCTTGTTACAACTAAAGACTTCAAAATACATCTCAAGTGCAGTGATGTATTTTCTGTGTATCGCAAACTATGCACTTTGTGAAAAACAACAAGCTGCATTTGCACTCTGGATATTTAAAGGTAGGTAGGCGACTGTGGGGCCGGAAGTCTGACCAGCTAATAGAGGGTGACAGGATGAGACAAACAATGTATAAAGTTACACGGTTAACTTTTAAATCCAGTTTTCCCATTCAGTCTTTTCGGTTTCTGCAGTGGCAGCTCATGATGGAGGTGGGGTTAAATTACATTTGACAGCAGCTGGAGTAGACTTAAACAATGAGTGTCATTGAACAACAGACGGGGGGCCCGTCCAGAGCAGAGGCCCCCTCAGCTTCTGCTCCAGCTGTCAGAGTTTGTCTTGTGCCGCTCCTCGTCTAATACCCTATCGTATTATCTTGACCCACACATTTTGCCTCCACTTCCGTTAAAACATGGATAAGACAGGACACCTCCAGCTGGCGTTGAATAGAGATGGGAAGGTGGGGGGAGTCAGGAGGGCCACATGTACAGCAAATGGGAGGACCATAGTGAAAAAGGTCCCATTAAACAAGGCGTGTCAGGGAAGGAAGCGATGCATAAAAAGGTAAAAAAAACAACAACAAAAAAAAATGTTTTTATTAGATTTATTTAGAAACTTTTTCATTTAGATGTCTAGACTTTAGTTAAGAGGTAGATCGAGAGGTAGCAGAGCAGACAGTAGGGTAGAGCGGCTAATAGAAAGAGAAAGTGTGGGGAAATTGGGCACTGTGACTGATCTGGCATCTGTTAGCCTCAGGTCGATTTCCGCTGGGTTGCAACTTAACACCACGGGCTGCAGCACGCTCCTCCGTACTTATTTGTACTCTGAAACCCTTTCTTCACAGGATCAGATGACACAAACACTGTGTGGATGCTTGTTTAAAGTCAAGTTAGGAGGACTAATTCACAAAAATGCAAATGTTTGTGTTGAGTTAGGCTAACATGCCTGTGCAGCTTTTTTTCTGTTATTTCAAGCCAAGTCATGCTAATGAGCCAATAGCTTTAGGGGTTCTGTTCAGATTGTTTTAGCTATCAATGCTATCAGGTGACTTATGTTATATACTGCCCCAAATCTGTTTAAAGCCTTTCACAGTAGCATACAACCCTACAAAGACAGATGGCCACTGGTGAACAGGTGGGGACACTTTTTAAGACAAAAGAGAGAACTCGAACAACAAAGGAACCACATTTAAAGAAAGACCAAGAATATCCCTTTACATTACTAAGCTGATATTAGTGGAGGTGCTGCTGTCAATGACTGGAGTGTGTGTTTTCATGCACTTTTAGCTGACATTAAATATGCAGCACATTTTCTGCACAGTCCTCGACTTCCTCCACATTTAAATAATTAGTGACAATGGATATGACTCTTGCAACAAACAAACATCTCACATTGTGCTGATAAAACACGGACTCAGCTTCATTTTCTTCTACAAGCGAACGCTTTCCTATTTTAAGCAATTGACCAAGATGCTGTTTTTAGCACATCTGTTTGTGAATGAGTCACGTCGCACCACAAGCTCTGATCATTAAAGCATCACAGGTGCACTGTTTTTTTTTCTGCGAGGATCAGATTGTTAAAGCAGTGTTTGTTTGGCGCACAGGTCAACCAGGCGGACTGTAAGCGTCACAACAGCTAAGCCTCTATTTATGAAACAAAGGCAGGCAGCTTGTTCAAGGTGGGACAGGACTGCAGGACACAAACTGTGTATCCAGGTCAGACGCACAACCACAGTCATTGTCGTATGCCAGCAAAAGTGGACAGTGATAGTAAGTGAATTAGAGGTGACAGTGACACCAACATGCAGGCCAACAAACAGAGTGGTGAAAAAGCTTCACAACTGCTGAACTACGTCGACTCATCAGGAATGCACAGGCCAAAACCAGAGCCCATTAAATGTGTTTCCAAGGACAGAAACATGTAGGTCTGTACCCGACTCTGTCTTTTGTCAGTCAAATTGGATTCATCTGCTTAATACACAAACACCTTTTGTTCATGGCTTCATGTTTCAAGCAGCTTTTGGCAGACATCATTTAGCAGCTTCCTGTGCGTTTAACATTCAAGATTAACTTTATTGTCTCACAGAGGGAGATATTTGTCTCAAGCTTTTAACCCATGCTGCAGTTTAAAAGTCACTTTACGTTTTTTTAACCGGGTCGTTTAACCCGACCAAAGCAAGACCCGAATCTGAATGAGCTGCTCTGATTGGATGCACTGAAAGTGATTTTGAATAACCTGGAGGGTGTTACACCTGGCTGTAAATGTTCTGCCTGATATCTTGATTAAAAAATACATATACATTATTGATTGTCTTTTTAATGGTGTATCTTGGACTACGTATTTGTCTTGGCCTAGATACTCTTTAAAAAGAGATTTTTAATCTCCAGAGGTTTCTCGCAGCAGCTCAGCCAAAAGCCTCCAGAACAAGCCAATCACTGAATGACTTGTTTGGATCCATTAACTTTGAGGGTGCACCCAAACACACATTATAGTGGAGGCGTCACTATTTCAGTGATATGTCGGGGGATGCAGCTCAAAATTGAAACGTGCACACACCACAAAATACGGTGACAAAAACCAAAAGAGGATCTCATAAGGAGACAGAAAAAGAGACAGACTGGAGAGGAGCAGGAGGCACTTATTCACACTCAGGGGCAACTTTATTTGGTACAACTAATTAAAACTACTGAAGTCGAACACAACAGTCCGCCTATAAAATCACCACCATCATAAATGCACCGCAGGTTTTGATTGGTTGAGCTTCCGAAAGGATTTTGGTGAATTGTGTTTGTTTAGCTTGTCCTCATTCAAACAACAAAATGACACGTCAATGCAAGTCAGGACGACATTAAACCATTTGGTGGTAACATATCTGAATATTATTGTTATGTTTGTCACTTCTATGAACCACAAGAGCCACAAAAATTACATTTAAAAAAAAAAAAGAAAAGAGTGACTCACTCTCTCTCTGCTCCCGTTCCCTCAGGATGGCATCCAGCCACTTCTGCTTGTCCTCTGCATTTCTGGCCATGCAGACAAACCACTTGTTCTTTGCAGTGTTGTGGATCTTCCAGCCGTTAGTCACCGTGTAGTTATTACTGTGATAGTCCGCTGCAAGGGGGGGAAAAAAAATAATCAGGCAATTCATTTAAAAAAGGGAAGAGGTGTTACAGAGCCGGCCGGGGGATATGTGATAGGCCCAGAGATCCACTTTGGGTTTTGGGATGTACTTAAAACATCATTTCATTTCATTTGATGGACGACTGCAGGTCATCTCTTGTGCTCGCACACTTTCGTCAAGCTTGTTTGCTCTCGTGTTCTGGTTAAGCAGAAAATGAGAGAAAAATCACAGACACACGCTCCATGTTAGCACTGACTTCTGCGGAAAGGAAAGGAATTGATGAGCGTAATCAAATTACAAGTGAGTAAGTTAACATTAAAGTTATCTCTGAAGAGGATTCAGCACTCGTGTGGTGATTTACAAGCCAATTAAAAAGATAAACGTGATGCACCCTGAGAGCACCAAGACACCATCTTTCCACTGACTCAACAAAACCTTTCCTCGTACCCTCCGCTCTAATTTTATCATCCATTTAGCTGCAGGTGAGCCGCTGCTGAATAATGAATGGCCACTGGTAATGGGGTGCATTAGTCTCACACTCAAAGGTCATATAAATAGATCTGATACTTCAGGGCCCCGCAGGGAGCAGATCTGTGGGAGTGAGGAACCGAGGCTGGACACACATACTACAAAGTCTCTTTTTAGCCACCGGGGGGAGGGGGGGGGGATGGATTCTACAAAATCTTATGTAAGCACATGCTGAGATCTGTTACGGAGATATTGATCAGGAGGGAGAGTCAAGAGAGGATTTCAAATATTCCCTCTAAGTTTGTATTTAGATATTGGAAAAGTTTGCAGCCTAGAGTTTCTTCAGCGGTGTATCAGCTAACTTTTTTTAAGGGATACCGAATGTTTTGATCCAAATCGACAGCAGAGAAAAAAAACCCTCAATATTCCCATGTTTCATATCTTCCCACGTTGTAATCAGATAAGCTGTGTTCTAGGAGTTCATACATTTGTGTTTTTCAGTATGGGACCACTTAGTTCTGAGAATAAGGCTGCGTGTTTTTCTTTGTGGTTTCCCCTTCAGAGTCCTAAATGTGACAGCCCGCATGCAGAAAGAAAAAAAAAGAAGTCATGTGAGCTTGCAAAACACGCTGCCAGCACAGAGGAGAGCGAAGAAAAAGAGGAAACATGTGAGAGAGAGGAAGACAAAGTGTTTCTACACAAGCATGCGGCTCATACCGTGCTGAGCGAGGTGCCTCACAAACAAACCACAACAGCTAAATGAGCCGACTGACGTCCGTATCTCTGCAGGCCCGCAGAGGACAAGTTGATCTTTGGCACAGTGTCTCAAACAATAACAGAGCCTTAACCGTATCACCTTTTTTTTGCAGGAGTTCTTGTAAGCTTCAGATTTATATCAACACCTCAGCGTATCACCGAGGAGCTGGCATGTAAAGGTTGTACGTGAGGTTGCATGCTACACATCCTGTTTGAAAGTAGGTGTTAGTTTGATACTCCACCCAAACTGTCAACAAGTACTTGATTCATATCCCACAGCCCCGTTTCTAAATAGACGGTTTATAAGCAAAAATGCGAAACATAAGAAAGATGACACTGAAGGTTGTTATTTTCTGTCATAGTGAACACATCAACACAGGTCGAAGCACTTTAAGGAAAAGCACGAGAAATTACCAACATTCGCTGGGATGGGAGAGCTGCATGAATGGACACATAGACGTTCCCCAAACGTAAACACAAACCTGTTCCATCCTCCACGTTTTCCACCTCCATCACCTCCGTGTTGATCCTGCCTCTGAACACATAGAGGGGCCCGTTGATAGATTTGGTCCTCTTGGTGGACTTCTTTCCAGAAACCCTAGGAAAGGAAATGGGACCACACTGTGGTTACTCTCAGCAGGAAAACAACATCCAATGGTGCCAGTGCTGCAGTGAGGAAAGAGCTTTGGTCTGTAACACCTTCAGACACAGCTACGGGAGCAGCAGACACATGGACCTGTTATGGGTTTTTCTTGCATAATAAAAAGCTGGAATGTGGAAATTTGCCACACATGTTACAGCTTTCCTGTCTTCCCGAGTTGGGCGACAGATATTAAAAATGTTTTTTTCCCCCACATTGTTCTTTTCTCTCTTCTTGACCCACTGCTGTGGTAGCTACTGTTTGTTGTCTAACAGTTAGAGTCTTAGCAGTACCAACACTGGTGAGAAAATGCCTCAAGTGCCAGTAAGCATGGCAGTCCAGTTTTGTTTCTTGTTTCAGCAGAATGAAATGATCCTTCACTTTAATCGTTGTTTGGCTTCAACCTGCCAAAAGGCTACAGATGGAAAACAGCCTCTGGCTAAAATCTGGTACATGTTTATCAATGGACACTGTCTCTATTTACATAAATAAAAACAAATAAAGAAAGCCCTTTGCTTTCCCACCAGGGCTACTTGTGATGCCACTAATAACATTAGATGAGCTTGTTTAAAGTCCATGGCTTGCTTTTTTTCTCTCGTACAAATACCCTTGGCTTCCATTATTTTTGGGCCTTTGGGTAAACATGAAAAAATTATGTTCATAAAGAAAAATATATTCCTTAATACAAAAAAATGTCCCCCTGTTCTGACTGTTTGTGCTTTAAAGAGGTAATAAAGCTGCAATCTCTGCTCTCGAAAAAATGAAGCCAAGCGTGCAAACTTCAAGTGCAAACTGCACCTGCAGTACCTCGAGTGTCCACTTGAGGCGAGCTAAGAAATAAATAGTGTAATTGACACGCTTGTTAAAATGCCTATTTTACAGCAGAAAATGAAATGAAAGAAATGGGTCCGTCTGAGTATCTTCTGTTTGTTTGTAGACATTAAAGCGGGATGGTTTCCTTCATTTTGATTATATTTAGACTAAGACTTAAATGTAGTCAGGGTCAGCAAGCTGTGTTTAGAAGATAAAGGTCCATCTCAGCTCCACCTCTTAACCTGGTTCTAGGTTGACTGAAAATAAGTTTGAGACATCATTACTACTACAGCAACCATCATTGTTTGGCCTCAATACCCGCCTTCAGAAACCTGTGAGTAATAATGATGACGCTGGAACATATTTAACAGAAGTCGTTGCTCTCACCTGGACTTCCTCTTGCAGTAAACCAAAAGGTTGTCAAACAAGAAGAAGATGCGTTCCTGGATGTTGCCAGCTGAGATTTTGAGCAGATTTCCGTGAAGCAGCAACTCTGTGCAAATATCTGTCAGGTTTGTTCCCTGAAGAAAGAAACAAAAACAAGGATTGAGGCAATGAGCAACACTGTCAGTGTAACAACAAAGGAGTTATAAAACGTCAGGTGGCACATTTATCCTCCGAGTACGCATGAGCTGCCTGCACACATAGTTGACTTTATGAGAGCAGAAAATGTAAGCTCTGATAAGACTCTTTGGGAGATGTAAGAAAAACAGAGTTGTCTGTATCAAAACTTGAAGAGTTCACAACCTCAATGAAACAATGAGAAATTCCACTTTGACATTTTAAACAAGCTGTTTTCATTCTGTCCTCGGTGATAGGAAGAAGTAAACACAGCTGTTCCCCTCCCAACTTTAATTGAAACTCAATGCAAAAATGCAAACATATCTGCAGGCGAATTGTGTTTTTAAACTTTGGTCTTATATTTGATTCTGACTGACTAAAAGGTATGAACAGTTTTGGAATTGCTCCAAGAGACAGATATAGGCAGGAATGAGACAGTCTGTGATGACTGTAATGTAACTCTCTTTAAAAAGGCTGAGAATGATTTCTGGAGAGATTTAATTATTATAAAAAAAGACCCCAAGAGATAGACATTGCTGTAAAGGCCAGAAGCTGTTACAAAGTTCTCCTGAAAGCCGCCAGACTCCACTGACAAAAGCACTGATCTCCCCTCACTGGATGTGGAGTTAAAGGCCTCAAATGTTCAATCTGTTGGTGTTTTTGTGCAACAGTGATGTTTTAAAGGGATATCCTCCAATCTGACACAACATCAATCAATTCCTCCCACAAACTGAAACCTGCAATGAGTTTTGTCAATGCATAGCAGCTGCAGGGCCTTTAAGCTTCACTGCAGGTTTTTTTTCAGTAAAATCTTAAATGTGCTAATTGGAAGCAGTGAACACTAAAAGAGCCAGTGCAGTCCTGCAAAACTGTCACCTTTGGGGAGTCTTGTTTTAGAAACAAAAAAGCTTTAATATCTTCTTCTCAGGATGTAAAGCCAAGCTACAAATACACAAACATTTAGGCTGTGTGAGCAAAGAGGAAGGAAGCAAACGCAGCTCAGGACATTATGTGGAAGTGTTTTAGTCACTCTTCTCCCTGCAGCAAAACATGATGAAATGCTTTGTTCATCCGTGTTGCAAATGGGAAAACAATGACAGAAGATTTGGATTTAAAAGACTTGTCCATGTCTTTGCTCTTAGTGAAAATTGATGTTATCACTGGTTTGTCATTCTTGAGCCTTCCTCCTTTACAGGATGTGATCATGTCGGGTTTTTAAAGCCTGGCAGCTCACAAATTCACCACAACCTGAAGACACAACGTTTGTCTCTCTGAAGCAGGGCGATAGTTGAAGAAACCACACCACTTGGTCTTTTACTGTCAACATATCGGACTGCTTCAGCAATGAGCATTTAACGGTTCAATTAAAGAGGTGCATGATAACATCCTCTGAAGGACATTATGATGGAGTGTCTCATTTTAATGTGGTTCTAAAGCTTTGACCATCTGTGTTTACCAAACTGCTCTTAGAAGCTTTCGGTCTTTTTTCAGTCGATCTGAAACAGTTTGAAACGTGCTCGTGTTGCACTGTGTCATATTAACCTTTCCTTAAAGCGGCTGAACTTTAGTTACCACTTATTCAAATAACTAAGGCGTCACTCAGTTTCAGAAAATCATTTTTAGAACTTTCGTGTTTTTTTGTTTGTGGAGAACACAGCATGTTGTTTTACATACCTTTTAGATACAAGCATGAGCAACCGTGAAGACGCATTTTCCTACCTGAGCCGTCATTTACAGGTTTCATTATTTCATCAAAATCTAAACAGGCGAGGAAAAACTGAAGGATTTAATTGAATGACTCTACAGAGTCCAGGAGCAGCAGAAGGTAAACATGCTGCCCGCCAAAGCTGTCAAAACATGGCTACTAAAACATTTAATAAAAGACATCTCATTACTCATTGTTAGACGGATCATTCCCCTTCAAATCAACTGGAACTAAACTCACCCATGTGTGGACTGAGGAACACCCCCCCCCCCCACCCCGGCTCTTGGCAACCACCCTCTGACCACCCCCACCCCCCTAAAGGCACATACATTAGAACTAGACTTAACCATTGTCTTTGATGACCATCAGAGACCCTCTGTGGAAACCCCCCGATGACCACACCCACGCTCAAGCGTCCATAATTGATTCCCACGAGTGTACTTTTATGATGGATGTGCATCGCTGCAGAGTTCAGTGAAAGAAAAATGATTCTGGGAGCTTTTCTAAAAAGGTGCATACCGACAGGGGGGGGGGGGATTGTGTTTCAGAGGATCGATTCAACCTCATGTAAACTGCACTCAGCTGAGTTGAGGTGGCGGGGGAAGAGGTTGTGTGGAAGTCTATGAGAACACAGAGGTCAAGCTGGTACCATACTCTGCAGTGTGTGTTTGCAGCTCCTCGTGCACTTTCATACATTTTTTATGTTTAAGACTATATGGTGGCGGGGGATGAGTGTTTACTGTACGTCGGTATATGTGCACGCTGTGTCGGGGCAGATGTAATGTGTCTGAGCCTGATTCTGCACAACTGGCATCCTCTTCCATTAAGGCTGGAGGTGATTATGCAGGAGAGTGGCTGCAGAGAGCAAAGAGGAGCAGAACTAATGCTGTAAGGTTGTGTGTGTGTGTGTGTGTGTGTGTGTGTGTGTTCTGCTGAGTAGTTCAGCGGAAGAAGACAAGGAAATCCAGCAGAAATGACAGTCTTTACGAGCCTTTGCTGTTTTTTCAACAAATGTTGGCTATAATCTGAAGTTCTGGCTGCAAGCTGTGCAAAGACAACGTCACCTGAGTCCAGTGATCAATCATGTTCAAGCTCTCCAGACAAGAGAAGGATTCAAACCAACAGTAGAGTACAGTAGGTTAGGTCAAACAATATTTGTCACCAAGTAATTCATCTCTCTCATGTATAAAATGTGAGCATGTAGTTAGGATTTCAATCACATGTTCCCGCTTTCCAGGCTGAAGTCGCCAACTTTAACGTTGCTGTTTAACCAACATTACAAACTCAAAGCCTTCACATTTAGAAATAACTCTGCATGCTGGAGAAAAAAAACAGTGTTTAATAAAATGATGAAATTTAACAGCATAGCAGGATAATCCATTTAGCACTGCCTGTATTGTTCTTGGAACACTGACAGTGCTAGAAATGCGCCAAAGCATGGAGTGAAAAGTAAAAACAATAATGTGAATTATTCAACCCAAGAGGGAACAAAAATATTCTGTATGATCGTGTACAGTCAATATTTTCTTGCTAACTCTTTGATAAACTGAGTCAGAGGAGCTTACTCTATCATTCCCAGTCTTCCTGAGTTATTTTCCCTGTTCTGCTTTGGCAGTAAATATTTTATTTCTTACTTCCTAGTCTGTTTTCTTTTTGTGTTATTTTTATTTTAAAATTGAATTTACATTTTCTCATTTGATTGAATTTGTTGACTGTGATTTTGGCATCTTGCTGTATTGGGTCCTTGTGTGAGAAGTTCTCTGTGACTGTGGTTTTTTAAAGGTGATACATGAACAGAGTTAAATGAAATATTATTGAAGCCAAATTCTTGAAGTTCTTGTGGTGGACGTTTGTCCAGGGGAAGGGGGAAAAAAAACAAGTTTTGATTTGGGCAAACATTTAGTGGGATGTCCTGATGGGGCCCTCTACATACTTTCATCCTCTGATTTTCTGCCTCCCACCCCCTCCGGTGGTCCCCTCGAATAACCCTCCCTGTGCATATGAGACTCCAGTTCTTCTTCCTAGGTCTCTTCTGATTGGGCTATACGCCCGTTGGCATCCTCTTGGCACCCTGAGTGGGTGGATTGTCCCATTGGTGCCGGCTGAGACAAGGCCTCTGTTGTGGTGGGTGAGGGAGGCGTGAAAAATGCACTGGACCCTCCGCTCGGCTCCCAAGCCCTGTCCGTGGCCCCTGAGCCCAGAGGAGTGATTTGGCTTCAGTAGCGGTTAACTCTTACCACAGATAGAAACTGTGCAGGTTGTGATATTTCTTTAAGTCTGGCTTTTTTTGCGTTGTGTTAAACAACTTGAAGCTCTTCTTCATGTGAATTTGAGGATGCTCTGAGAAAGCACGTCATTATTTTTCTTCCATTTGTGCCCTCTAAATGTCACAGCAGCGACCCTGACCATTATGCTACTATCATTCAGCTCTCGAGGTTTCAATTATTATCATTTTTCCTCTTTTGTTAACCTCTATCTTCCCTGCTTGTGACATATAAGCCTCCTGAAGACTATTGTCTTGTTCTTTCCGACCCCCCCCCCCCCCCCCCCCCCCCCCCCCCCCCGCCCCCCCGCCGCCCCTCTGTCCGTCTTGTGCTCACCTCCCAGCCCTCGATGTGAGACTGCAGCTGTTCCAGAGCCTCCAGTTTCTCCATCTGCCTCTTGGTCTCATTGATGTTGGAGCAGACAGCCTTCATAGCCTGCAGAGCCTCTTCCACTGCTGGGTAGTCGGCATGCTTCTTAGGGGTCCGCTTCAGCAGTTCCTAGGTTTGGGAAAGGAGAAACAGAAAGACTTTCAGGCAGCAGACACATGAAAGACATTTGTGTCTGTCTTTGTGAGGCTTCAAGTGTTCTGTGACATTTAAAACAGCTTCTTCCTGAGGAGTACAGAAACCTCCACGCCTGCAGTCGAAAACACGAGTAGGTGGGGGAGATGTCTTCTTGAAATGCCAGCGGGTAGAAGGTTACCACACCAATAAAAAAAAACCCTTCCTGAGGTACAAGTATTCATCAATTCATAACATGCATTATGATGGTGTGGGCCTGTTGTGCAATGCCAAACGAGGCTGCTGTAACGACTTGACGACAGCATCATGACATTATTGCAGCAGCTGTTGCGTACCTTCAGCAGCAGAGGGTACTTGCAGATCCTCTGAATGGGAGTGAGAAGGTAGCCTTCCAGGGGAATATCTGTGCTTTTCTTCCCTCCCAGAAGCATACAGTGCTGAAAGTGAAACACAAACCACAATATTACTCACCGAGACTGATCAAATATCTTAATGAAGAGTGCATTCATCGCCTGACGGCAGGAGGAAGAAATGTTACTGAAATGCTGCAAAGAAGAAGAAGAAATCCTTTATTAATCCTGCGAGGGGAATTTTAATGTTACACTCTGTTGTTGTTGACACACGCGACACAAACATAGGTTGGCGTACACACACACACACACACGCACACGCACACACAAACAGGGTCCTATATAGCTGCACTAATGGAGAGAGGTCACAGTGACGTCCTGAGCTGGAAAAGGGAAGCTCTGCAGGAAGTGATCCAGCACCTCTCCAGCTACCAGAATCATTCTCAGACGTCACACCTGGACCTGATCTAATGGTTCTCTAGTTCCCAACCCAAGTCCGTACAGACTGAGCCAAACACTGTTACAGTTTACAGTAAGAGTTTGGCATTCAAAGGGTCATTTTCTAAGTAATTACATTTAAACACTGATTTTGTTCAAATGTTTAAACCAGAAAAGTTTCTCCAATGTGGTCCTGCTTTATCTGTTTATTAACACAGTAAAAGAGTACATTGTACTTTTCCATTATTTTTAAACTGTTTATCTTAGAAAGCTTACGGGTGAATAAACTCTTTTGAATACACAGATGTTTGCATTGCTGTCTCACGGCCTTGTGTGTGTTTTTTTTTCCTGCGATAAATTACTTTAATTGACTGTTGTTGTCGTTTCTATTCAGTCACAGTCAGTGTATCTCTAACAGGTCCAGGTGCAGCACGATGATTGTCTCAGTTAGTTAGCGGTGGAACGAGTGAGGCGCAGTGCATTTCCATACGTCGAATCATTCATTTACTGTTAATTTAATTACACAGAACTACAACGGACTGTATACTTTTTATATATTGAAAATTGTAATCAAAGGAAAAAGATCATTTCCTTTTGCACCTCATGAAGCAAAGTAAGGAGGATGAAAACTAAATGTGTCATTTTTAAGCTGGCTACTCTACATCTGTAGCTAAACTACATTTCTTATGGTGTACCGCGGAAAAGAAAGAACCCTCCATAATATCGAGTCTTTCAACAAAAGGATTACTGAGAAACCTCTTAAAGGCCTTCTCGTTCCCCAGAAGATATGGGCTTTACCAAACCGGACCACAGAACCAGTTAAAAGGATGAGAGGGAGGGTGGCGTACAGTTACAGTCAGAGCTTCTCTGCGCCGCCTGTCAGTGTGCTATGAGCTCATGGGATGGGATGAAAGATCAAACGCAGCCATGCAGATAAACCACTTGAGTGTTCTCCAGTGGGAAAGGAGGCAGGAGATCACTTTAGAGCATTACATTCATATGGCAATTCCTTTCAACTCCACGCAGAGCATGAGAAGCTGGAATGAGGGAGGGGGGGGGGGTGTTGTGAAGTGTCTCTGATGGAAAAATGAGCAACAACCAAAGTGTACTTTGGGGTTCCACTGCTTCCTAATGTGCTCCTC